>NC_051222.1:40455675-40563175 GCF_015220715.1 Pygocentrus nattereri | reverse complement strand
GGTGAATGTGTGTCATCAGTGTTGAAGCATCTAACCTCTGTCACACGTATTAGTGAAAACTCGTTCTGAATCCTTTGCAAAACGGGCAAATTTAACTGAATCAACTGGTGATGAACTCTGAGCCTTCATGACGCACCGAATCATTTTCTAAAGAACTGTAATTGACTCTCTTGGAACCAAATCATGGTGAGGTTTGAGATTCAGCGATTCGCTCATTTAACTGAATTACTGAATCAAGTCTAACGAAATCAAGTCCTGGAGAAGTCTGAGAATTCATGATTCACTGAATCGTTTCCTAAAGAATGGTAACTGAATTGGTCTTGCAGACTCGATTCACTGCTTTACTGCATGCTCCCTGACTGTGTCACTGTAGGTGAATCGTGATTATAATAATGCGTATCTGGGCTGGACGCAGCTGTCCGTGTGTGTATGACTGCATGTGGGTGTTTTACCTCTTCTGAGCGCGTGCAGGGCGGAGGTGAGGAAGGTGATGTAACCGGGAGGCTGAGGAGACGAATTAAACTCGAAGAAGCCGACGACGCCCTGCTGCACGAGAGGAAACAAAACAGGAGACAGAGACGCGAAAACACGTTAACAATAACGACCATAACGACAGAACGGTGCGACCGATATGACCGTCTCCTCACTGATACCGATTTTAAGGAGCTAAAATTCCGATAAACGATCATATCGGCTGCTATAACAGTCCCTCTTTATATTAAGCGTCTCTAATAACTGTGTAGTTACATGTGAACAACATATGCAACACTAATGTAATTACTAATGATTTAGTCAGCGTTATAGACGGATCACAGAAGCACACATAGAATTACACGTGAGCATCAACGAGTTTTACATGGGTACAACATACTTATAGAATGGTAATTAATGTGCTGTGGTTAGGTTACCTTGTTACAACACAGTTATTAAGCAATAATTATGTAAACAATAAATGCTATATTATAAAAACCCTTGACCTGTAGTGTAATAATGTAACTAAACAGGCGGTACTGCTGTGATCCATCTGCAACCTGGCTTCAATCATTGGGAGCTACAGTGTTGTTACATATGTTATTGATGTGTAACTACACAGTTGTTAGACATGCTTAATATAAAGTGGGACTGCTGTGATTTAACACAGTCAAAGCTTCACTGATCAGATTGGCAGGCACTGACTGTTCATTAGAGACGTCCTAAATAACAGAAACGCCGTCGTGCTGCGTGTGGAGCTACCCAGAATTCTTCATTTTATTGGTTCTTATTTTCCTCAACAATCTCATCAGAAACGTTCTGGATACGTTCCACGTGAGTTATTTCAACCTTAATGTTCCTATAAGAAGAAAATATACACACACGTGTTTTTATATTAGAAATATGTTCGAACACGAATGTGTTCCAGAGGATTTCACCACATTAACAGAATATATGCGGTGAAATATGAAATAACTGTGAATGCTTATCAGCTCCATCTGACAGTGGAGGAACATCTCCAGAATCCTGTCTGATGCTCTTCACTGTCTGATTCCTTTAGAAATGAGTTTATCAGCTCCATCTGAAAGTGTAGGAACATCTCCAGAACCCTGTCTGATGCTCTTCACTGTCTGATTCCTTTAGAAATGAGTTTATCAGCTCCATCTGACAGTGGAGGAACATCTCCAGAATCCTGTCTGATGCTCTTCACTGTCTGAGTCGTTTAGAAATGAGTTTATCAGCTCCATCTGAAAGTGGGGAACATCTCCAGAATCCTGTCTGATGCTTTTCACTGTCTGATTCCTTTAGAAATGAGCTTATCAGCTCCATCTGAAAGTGTAGGAACATCTCCAGAACCCTGTCTGATGCTCTTCACTGTCTGATTCCTTTAGAAATGAGTTTATCAGCTCCATCTGACAGTGGAGGAACATCTCCAGAATCCTGTCTGATGCTCTTCACTGTCTGAGTCGTTTAGAAATGAGTTTATCAGCTCCATCTGAAAGTGGGGAACATCTCCAGAATCCTGTCTGATGCTCTTCACTGTCTGAGTCGTTTAGAAATGAGTTTATCAGCTCCATCTGAAAGTGGGGAACATCTCCAGAATCCTGTCTGATGCTCTTCACTGTCTGAGTCGTTTAGAAATGAGTTTATCAGCTCCATCTGAAAGTGGGGAACATCTCCAGAATCCTGTCTGATGCTCTTCACTGTCTGATTTCTTTAGAAATTAGTTTGTGTTCCAGGCTCTTCATGTTAAATCTGATCTAATGGTCCTTTAGCAGGACAGAAGCGAGAGCTGTGGGTATGAATACACTGAAGTCCATTGTGTGTGAGATCACAGTCAGCATGTTTAGATACATCTGGAACCTTCACTATACTCAACTCAACACAGAGAAGCACACATACAGATAAACGAGTTTAGAGAATATGAGTTTTTCTCATACTCTGATGTTTTTACTGTTATATTGGTGGAAACAGAGACTATAAGCACCAGTGCATATCGATCTATACACGCAGGTAACAGCAGGTGAAGGATCTGCATCAACAACCATCCCTGAAGACTGAACTCCAGCGGAGAACTGAGAGCCGTTTCCACACAGCGGCGTGTTTAACCACATCAGAAACACAGACGCGCTTATGAAACCTGGACCTCCGGCTCAGAAACCGCCGCTCAGCAGAGAAACTCAGCTGGGCTGATAAAAACACAGCGACACTCTGATAAACACCACCAGACAACAGGCTGGTCCTTCCCCAGGCGGCCGGCACACTTCGGTCAGCACGCCGCCGACGGTACGCCACTGCTGGACCGCCCTGTACCACCTAAACTACTACCCTAACTAGTTTTAATCTCCTCGGATCTTAAATGCACACAGAGTCTTATATAAATGTGTAGGTTCTATATGTTTAACATATTCTCTGATTCTCCAAACGTTCCGTCCACAACTCACTCAAAGCATCATGGGACGCGGGAATAAGACGGACTCTTTGAAAATTTTTTAAAAAATAAATAAATAAAAAAAACGGGACTCCTCTGGTGAGGAGTGGGGTGCAGGTGGTACCTCGTGGTGGGATAAGAAGGTGTTAAGAGCGGTGCGGGTGGGCAGGTATGTGAGGGGTGTGGAGACCCTCCGGATGAAACTCTCCAAGTACTCAGCGACGAGAGGACCCTTATACTCTATAGGACCGAACCTGCAGACACACAGGGAGAAAGGCACCCGCATTCAGAGCGTCCCACAGTGAGGCACAGCGCTCCACCATCTTCCCCGCACAGATAAACAGCTCAGACCCACACGTCCTTATATGGGCGCCAGGGCAACTACAGAATGAGCGCAGAGGCCTGAAGGACCTGCACGGCGCCTCTCACCTCCTGTAGAACAGGTGAATAACGGGGTACTGGAAGAAGTTCTTCTGCTTCCGGCACTTTCCCTGATTCCACCAGCAGTTCACCGCTATGAACTGAACCTGCAGGAACAGGAAACGCATCACTAACGAACAGGTGACCAAACAGGAAACGCATTGTTAAAGAACATGTTCTTGAGGTTCTACTGTGACGGAGTACCTCGACGGCCATGCGCAGCGCCACCTGCTGGACCTGCTCCCGTGCGCTGATGGAGTGCGCACACCAGGGGGCGTAATAAACCAGCACACATACATCGGCCCCCTCCCTCAACCGCTCGGCCTGATCCTGCTGACCCTGGAACAGGTCAACCACCGGAACCTTCGAGGAGAAGAACCGCACCGGGGGACGAGCTACAGCCACTACATCCTTCGCTCGGCTGGAGAGAGAGGGAGAGAGAGAGACAGAGAGAGAGACAGAGAGAGAGAGAAAGAGAGAGAGACAGACAGACAGACAGAGAGAGAGAGACAGAGAGAGAGAGACAGACAGACAGAGACAGAGAGAGACAGAGAGACAGACCGACAAAGAGAGAGAGAGAGACCGACAGAGAGACAGACAGAGAGACAGACAGATAGAGAGAGACAGAGAGAGAGACAGACAGAGAGAGAGAGAGAGACAGACAGAGAGAGAGAGAGACAGAGAGACAGACAGAGAGAGAGAGACAGACAGAGAGACATACAGTCAGACAGACATACAGAGAGAGACAGACAGAGAGAGAGAGACAGAGAGAGAGACAGACAGAGAGAGAGAGAGAGACAGACAGAGAGAGAGAGAGACAGAGAGACAGACAGAGAGAGAGAGACAGACAGAGAGACATACAGTCAGACAGACATACAGAGAGAGACAGACAGAGAGAGAGAGAGAGAGACAGAGAGAGAGAGAGAGAATTATTGTGGCTGTAAATGATTCTCTGTTTATTCAGAACAGTTCACAGTGGTGGTGATGGGAACCAGACGTCCCTCTAAAAGCTCCTCACAGTGGTGGTGATGGGAACCAGACGTCCCTCTAAAAGCTCCTACAGAAAGTTCCTACATGAACTGGTTCTGAATTCACTGCCTGATGACTGAGACGCTGTTTTATGAGAGTTTAGAGAACTTCAACTCCATTCATGGTGGAGGGAGACATGCAGGGCGCTGTGCGGCAAAATAGTCCCCAAAGAAAACTCATTATTCCAGATTTTCCACTGTTTTCCATCATCAACATTCCAGATAAGCTCAGAAGACTCGTGTAGGTTCTCTGGTGGTTATGGATGGTAAATAAAGTGTCTATATCTGTGTTGTAGTCATGGCGACGCCTGGTTCCCATCACCACCGCTGTAAAGAGCTTGCGAGTTTCTCTTCAGTGAAGCTGCTGAAACGGCTCAGGCTGGTTGCGCTGGTTAGACTAGCTGAGCTGGCTGAGCTGGCTGAGCAGTGACGGTTTAGCTGGTCAAGCAGCTCGGTCACACAATCAACCATGACCAGCTTCACCAAGCAAGACCATTAGCATGACCACCATGACCAGCATGACTACGCTAGCCGACCAGCATAATGAGGAAGGTCAAGTTGCGCCAGCATTACCAAACTTTGAAACCATGGGCGACTTTGGGAGTTGACTGGACCGTGAGTACAATGTTTCGTTCCACCTCATGTACCACTTGTGATGCGAATGACAATAAAGCCTTATCTTATCTTATGTTCTCTTATCTCTAACTGAACCGAACAGTGCCGTAATTGAACTGCGCTTAAGTGAACTGAACCGCGCTGTAACTGAACCGCGCTGTAACTGAACCGAACTGTGCTGTAACTGGACCGAACTGTGCTGTAACTGAACCGAACTGTGCTGTAACTGGACCGAACTGTGCTGTAACTGAACTGTGCTGTAACTGGACCGAACTGTGCTGTAACTGAACCGAACTGTGCTGTAACTGGACCGAACTGTGCTGTAACTGAACTGTGCTGTAACTGAACTGAACCGCGCTGTAACTGAACCGAACCGTGCTGTAACTGAACCGAACTGTGCTGTAACTGAACTGTGCTGTAACTGAACCGAACTGTGCTGTAACTGAACTGTGCTGTAACTGGACCGAACTGTGCTGTAACTGAACTGTGCTGTAACTGGACCGAACTGTGCTGTAACTGAACTGTGCTGTAACTGAACTGTGCTGTAACTGAACTGTGCTGTAACTGAACCGCGCTGTAACTGAACTGAACTGTGCTGTAACTGAACCGAACTGTGCTGTAACTGAACTGTGCTGTAACTGAACTGAACCGCGCTGTAACTGAACCAAACTGTGCTGTAACTGAACCAAACTGTGCTGTAACTGAACCAAACTGTGCTGTAACTGAACTGTGCTGTAACTGAACTGAACTGTGCTGTAACTGAACTGTGCTGTAACTGAACCGCGCTGTAACTGAACTGAACTGTGCTGTAACTGAACTGTGCTGTAACTGGACCGCGCTGTAACTGAACTGAACTGTGCTGTAACTGAACCGCGCTGTAACTGAACTGAACTGTGCTGTAACTGGACCGTGCTGTAACTGGACCGCGCTGTAACTGAACTGAACTGTGCTGTAACTGAACCGCGCTGTAACTGAACTGAACTGTGCTGTAACTGGACCGAACTGTGCTGTAACTGGACCGAACTGTGCTGTAACTGAACCGAACTGTGCTGTAACTGAACTGTGCTGTAACTGAACTGAACCGCGCTGTAACTGAACCAAACTGTGCTGTAACTGAACCGAACTGTGCTGTAACTGAACTGTGCTGTAACTGAACTGTGCTGTAACTGAACTGTGCTGTAACTGAACTGTGCTGTAACTGGACCGAACTGTGCTGTAACTGAACCGAACTGTGCTGTAACTGGACCGAACTGTGCTGTAACTGAACTGTGCTGTAACTGAACTGAACCGCGCTGTAACTGAACCGAACCGTGCTGTAACTGAACCGAACTGTGCTGTAACTGAACTGTGCTGTAACTGAACCGAACTGTGCTGTAACTGAACTGTGCTGTAACTGGACCGAACTGTGCTGTAACTGAACTGTGCTGTAACTGGACCGAACTGTGCTGTAACTGAACTGTGCTGTAACTGAACTGTGCTGTAACTGAACTGTGCTGTAACTGAACCGCGCTGTAACTGAACTGAACTGTGCTGTAACTGAACCGAACTGTGCTGTAACTGAACTGTGCTGTAACTGAACTGAACCGCGCTGTAACTGAACCAAACTGTGCTGTAACTGAACCAAACTGTGCTGTAACTGAACCAAACTGTGCTGTAACTGAACTGTGCTGTAACTGAACTGAACTGTGCTGTAACTGAACTGTGCTGTAACTGAACCGCGCTGTAACTGAACTGAACTGTGCTGTAACTGAACTGTGCTGTAACTGGACCGCGCTGTAACTGAACTGAACTGTGCTGTAACTGAACCGCGCTGTAACTGAACTGAACTGTGCTGTAACTGGACCGTGCTGTAACTGGACCGCGCTGTAACTGAACTGAACTGTGCTGTAACTGAACCGCGCTGTAACTGAACTGAACTGTGCTGTAACTGGACCGAACTGTGCTGTAACTGGACCGAACTGTGCTGTAACTGAACCGAACTGTGCTGTAACTGAACTGTGCTGTAACTGAACTGAACCGCGCTGTAACTGAACCAAACTGTGCTGTAACTGAACCGAACTGTGCTGTAACTGAACCGAACTGTGCTGTAACTGAACTGTGCTGTAACTGAACTGAACTGTACTGTAACTGAACCGCGCTGTAACTGAACTGAACTGTGCTGTAACTGGACCGAGCCGTGCTGTAACTGGACCGAGCCGTGCTGTAACTGGACCGAACTGCTCTGTAACTGGACTGTTCTAATACAGTCTGACGGCTGTCAGAGCGCGAGCCTCCTCACCTGGGACACGTCATCGCCACCGGCATTGATGAATGACCATCTACAAGCGTTAAGTACTGTTTATCACACACACACACACACACACACACACACACACACACACACACACACACACACACACAAGGTGATCGTACCTGCAGTTGAGCGTGAGCGCCAGCAGCAGCGCGAGACCCAGCAGCACCGCGCCGCACATCACCGCGGCCATGCGGCCCCGCACCATCACACACACACACACACACACACACACACACACACACACACACACAGAGAGAGCACTACACACGCTCTACACACTCTACAGTACACACACTGTACACACACACACTCACACACACACACACAACGCGAGCTCTTCCGGAGTGGCGCGGGAGGGGCGGGGCCAGGCGGAGGGACTGTCTATAAACTACTACACACCGGAAACACGCGCACTGTATACATTTAACTCTCATTATACACCCAACGCCTTTAACTCTCATTATACATCGGACACATTTAAGTGATAATTATGTTTGAGTTCTCGGAACAAATAATTCATAGTTAATAAATTAATACATTCATATTAATAAATACATAAGACCATATTTTAATCATTTAAAAAACACAACCATCAAAATAGATTAAAAAAAATACATCTAAACAAAAAGCACAATGTAGTCTTTTTCCTGCTCCTCCGTTTTCTGCGCTGATGTGAACCTTACAGATCATCCCTCAGCCCTGCAGGCTGACTCGCTCTGATCTGAACGGCAGATTGTGCTGCTCGGCGCTCAAAATCAAACGTTTCCGCTTCAAATGACACTTTTAATGTTCAGATTAAAACCTGAGGATTCAAATTAAAGCCAGTCCCTCTTTAACCCCCCGTTTCTGCGCTGTAACCGCGAATAAGCGCTGTAAACACGGCGAGGAAGCGCGCTTCAGTAAGGGACCGTCAGCAAGCGTCTCTTCTACCGTCAACACGGAGTTAAATAAAACTCTCTGATGTCAGCGCGTGCAAACACGCAGCAGCGGGAACACAGCGACCGGTCAGTCCAGCGTTAATTAACAACACCAAAAATAAAAGTGAATCAAAAGATAAAATAGGAGAGAATTGTAAATTTCCCCTGAGAGCTGACCGGGGTATTTACACCGCTGCCGGATCCCTTACCGCCGTAGTGCTACAGCCCTGCCCACCGCGTGACGTACACACACACAGGAAAACGTTCTTCTCTCTGATTGGCTAAAATCTCCGCCGGGAGAAAAGCTCGCTCTGAAATTAAAGCGACAGGCAGAAAATAACCACAAAAACATCAATACTAATGTTTATTACTCATCACTACTTATCACTAATAAATCAATAAACACAGCCAGAGATCAATAAACTACTGATCACTAATAAATCAGTAAACACAGCCAGAGATCAATTAACTACTGATCACTAATAAATCAGTAAACACAGCCAGAGATCAATAAACTACTGATCACTAATAAATCAGTAAACACAGCCTGAGATGGGTGGGAACGTAGATCGACCGGTAAATCGAGAGCCTTGCCTTATGGCTCAGCTCTTTCTTTACCACAACAGACCGGTAAAGAGCCCGCATCACTGCTGACCCAGCACCAATCCGCCTGTCAATCTCCCGCTCCCTTGTACCATCACTCATCACCCCGAGATACTTGAAGTCCTCCACTTGAGGCAAGAGTCTATCCCCGACCCAGAGAGGCTTTCCACCCTTTTCCGCCTGAGAACCATGGTCTTGGATTTAGAGGTACTGATTCTCATCCCGGCCGCAAACTGATCCAGTGAAAGCTGAAGTTCACGTCCTGATGTCCCTAATAGCCCCACAACATCCAGAGTCTTGAGGAACTCAGGGCGGATCTCATCCACCCCTGGAGCCTTGCCACCAAGGAGCTCCTTAACTACCTTAGCGACTTCGGCCTCAGTAATGGACAAACCTATTCCCATGTCCCCAGACTCTGCCTCCTCACTGGAGAACGTGTCAGTGGGATTGAGAAGATCCTCAAAGTATTCCTTTCACCGCCCAATGACGTCTTCAGTCGAAGTCAGCAGCACACTATCTCCACTATATACAGTGCTAGTGGCACACTGCTTTCCCCTTCTGAGTCGCCTGATGGTTTGCCAGAATCTTTTCTGAGCCGATTTAGTCACTTTCCAAGGCCTCACCAAACTCCTCCCATACACAGGTTTTTGCCTTGGCGACGACTGAAGCCGCAGATCGCTTGGCCTGTCGATACCTGCCAGCTGCCTCTGGTGTCCCACAGGCCAACCATGCCTGGTAGGACTGCTTCTTCAGCTTGACGGCATCTCTCACCTGGGGTGTCCACCACCAGGTTCGAGGATTACCGCCCCGACAGGCACCTACTACCTTACGGCCACAGCTACAGTCAGCCGCTTCAACAATGGAGGAGCGGAACATGGCCCATTCTGAGTCAATGTCCCCCACCTCCCCCGATATCTGGTCAAAGTTCTGATGGAGGTGTGAGTTGAAGATCAATCTGACAGGTTCTTCTGCCAGACGTTCCCAGCAAACCCTCACTATACGTTTGGGCTTGCCTGGTCTGACCGGCATCTTCCCCCACCACCTGATCCAACTCACCAAAGAGTGGTGATCAGTTGACAGCTTAGCTCCTCTCTTTACCCGAGTGTCCAAAACACATGGCCGCAAGTCCGATGACACGACTACAAAGTCAATCATTGAACTGCGGCCTAGGGTCTCCTGGTGCCATGTGCACTTGTGGACATCCTTGTGTTCAAACATGGTGTTCGTTATGGACAAACTGTGGTTTGCACAGAAGTCCAAAAACTGAACACCACTCGGGTTCAGATCAGAGAGGCCATTCCTCCCAATCACACCCCTCCAGGTATCACTGTCATTGCCCACGTGAGCGTTAAAGTCCCCCAGTAGGACAATAGAGTCTCCAGGAGGAGCACTTTCAAGCGACCATCCCAAGGACTCTAAGAAGGCTGGGTACTCTGAACTGCTGTTCGGTGCATAAGCACAGACAGCAGTCAGGACCCATTCCCCAACCCGAAGGCTTAGGGAAGCTACCCTCTCGTCCACCGGAGAAAACCCCAACATACAGGCACCGAGTCGAGGGGCTATGAGAAAGCCCACACCTGCCCGCCGCCTCTCACCATGGGCAACTCCAGAAAAGAATAAAGTCCAGCCCCTCTCAAGGAGATTGGACCCAGAGCCCAAGCTGTGTGTTGAGGTGAGCCCGACGATATCTAGCCGGTATCTCTCAACCTCACGCACCAACTCAGGCTCCTTCCCCACCAGTGTTTTAACGTTCCAAGTTCCAAAAGCCCGTTTCAGCAAGCGAGGATCAGAACGCCAAGGCCCACGCCTTCGGACACTGCCCGATCCACAATGCACCGCACCCCTACTACTGCCTAATGCTAGATCCTCCACAGACACCCTTCAATAAGACACGTTCTCCACAGAGACTCCCTTCAATAAGACACGTCCTCCACAGAGACTCCCTTCAATAAGACACGTCCTCCACAGAGACACCCTTCTGTATCACACGTCCTTCACATTTTATTTCTACAGCTTTATTTTAATGTGGTGTTTAATGTACCTGAATCCATAGAACATAAAATATCAATTATGCCATAACCTTTATATTTCCTTCACCCCCAATGAGTTCAGTTTAGTGAATAAACACTAACTGTGTGCTAAGCTCCGCGACCCTGACGGAGAAGCTGCTTAGAAAATGGATGGATGGATGGATGGATGGATGTGTGCTAAGCTCTGCATGAGTGGGTCTCTGTAGTGGATGTGTAAACCTATTCACAGTCAGACCATCCACAACTACATGTGAATAAGTTCAGTCACCTGTTTGAACAGGTAGTTATGACTGCAGTGTATATAATAACAATAAGTACAGGTGTATAAATGTAAACAGCCCCTCTGAGCAAGAGTTAAAGCAGCAGCAGCAGCAGCAGAGCGAGCACAGATACTCCCTCTCTCAGATCTCTCACTCATCTCTCTCAGCTCTCAATCTTCACTCACTCATCTCTCTCAGCTCTCAATCTTCACTCATTCATCTCTCTCAGCTCTCAATCTTCACTCATTCATCTCTCTCAGCTCTCAATCTTCACTCATTCATCTCTCTCAGATACTCTCGAAGGCTCTCTCTCTTTCAGCTCTCTCTCTCAGCTTTTAGCCTTCTCTCACTCATATCTCTCAGCTCTCTTTCAGATCTCTCTCAGCTCTCTCTTTCAGCTCTCTCTCAGCTCTCTCTCTCAGATCTCTCTCAGCTCTCTCTTTCAGCTCTCTCTCAGCTCTCTCTTTCAGCTCTCTCTCTCAGATCTCTCTCAGCTCTCTCTCAGCTCTCTCTCTTTCAGCTCTCTCTCAGCTCTCTCTCTCAGATCTCTCTCAGCTCTCTCTCCTTCAGCTCTCTCTCAGCTCTCTCTCTCAGATCTCTCTCAGCTCTCTCTCTCTCAGCTCTTAGCCTTCTCTCACTCATATCTCTCAGCTCTCTCTCAGATCTCCTCAGATGGCTGGTCTCCACATCCTCACCCTGCTCTTCCTCTCAGGTATGACTTCATTCATTGATCAGGATACGTTTTACAGATAATCAGTAAGTAGACTAACATAATACATGATCAATAAATACAGCGCTAGTCTGGGATTGATGAATACAGCGCTAGTTCAGGATTAATGGATACAGCGCTAGTTCAGGAGTAATGAATACAGTGCTAGTTCAGGAGTAATGAATACAGCGCTAGTTCAGGAGTAATGAATACAGCGCTAGTTCAGGAGTAATGAATACAGAGCTAGTTCAGGATTAATGAATACAGCGCTAGTTCAGGATTAATGAATACAGCGCTAGTTCAGGATTAATGAATACAGCACTAGTTCAGGATTAATGAATACAGTGCTAGTTCAGGATTAATGAATACAGCGCTAGTTCAGGATTAATGAATACAGTGTTAATTCAGGATTAATGAATGCAGTGTCAGTTCAGGATTAATTGATACAGGACGTATACATACAAGTGCATAACAGTACATAACAGCAAAAAGTATATATGCATAAATATAACCACTACAATACTGTAATTGTAAGTATATACTGTAGCTACACTTTTAATGATCGAGATTTGTTATTTTGTTGGTTTGTTTATGTGCAGTCTCAGGGCCAGTGTGTTTGGGGTCAGTGCGGGTGAGCCGCAGTCTGCTGGAGTTGAGCGGTTTGATGAAATGCAGCACTGGCCGGCACGCACTGGCCTACACAGTGTACGGCTGTTACTGCGGGCTGGGGGGGCAGGGCTGGCCCAGAGACACCGCCGACTGGTGAGAACACATACTTACTGTTCACAATACACAGTCACTGCTCTCAATCTGCCCTGGTCCAGAACAGTGTATGAATATTTTTAAACGTGAGTCCAGATCCAGATGCAGAACTGTAGATGATTCTAAAATATATCTATGTTTTAATAAATTTATAATAGAATTAACTGGTATGTGTAGTGTGTGTAATGATGTGTGTAATATACTGAAAACTTTCACTGTGTGTTTCAGGTGTTGTCATAAGCATGACTGTTGCTATGCAAAGGCGGTGGATAAAGGCTGCAACTCCAAATCAGACAGATACAGATGGAGCTGTGGCGCTTACGAACAAGACTGTGGTACACACACATTTAAACTTTACCTTCTTACAGTGAAACCTGAAAATATTAGTTAAACTTTACCTTCTTACAGTGAAACTTCAAAATATTACAGTTAAACTTTACCTTCTTACAGTGAAACTTCAAAATATTACAGTTAAACTTTACCTTCTTACAGTGAAACCTCAAAATATTAGTTAAACATTACCTTCTTACAGTGAAACCTCAAAATATTAGTCAAACTTTACCTTCTTACAGTGAAACTTCAAAATATTACAGTTAAACTTTACCTTCTTACAGTGAAACCTGAAAATATTAGTTAAACTTTACCTTCTTACAGTGAAACTTCAAAATATTACAGTTAAACTGAAACTTCTTACAGTGAAACCTCAAAATATTAGTTAAACTTTATCTTCTTACAGTGAAACTTCAAAATATTACAGTTAAACTTTATCTTCTTACAGTGAAACTTCAAAATATTACAGTTAAACTGAAACTTCTTACGGACTGGCGACCTGTCCAGGGTGTATCCTGCCTTCCGCCCGAAGACTGCTGGGATAGGCTCCAGCATCCCCCCGTGACCCTGACGGAGAAGCGGCTTAGAAAATGGATGGATGGGATGGATGAAACTTCTTACAGTGAAACCTGAAAATATTACATTTAAACTGAAACTTCTTACAGTGAAACCTGAAAATATTACAGTAAAAACTTTACCTTCTTACAGTGAAACCTGAAAATATTACAGTTAAACTTTACCTTCTTACAGTGAAACCTGAAAATATTAGTTAAACTTTACCTTCTTACAGTGAAACCTGAAAATATTACAGTTAAACTTTACCTTCTTACAGTGAAACCTCAAAATATTACAGTAAAAACTTTACCTTCTTACAGTGAAACCTGAAAATATTACAGTTAAACTTTACCTTCTTACAGTGAAACCTCAAAATATTACAGTTAAACTGAAACTTCTTACAGTGAAACCTGAAAATATTACAGTAAAAACTTTACCTTCTTACAGTGAATCCTGAAAATATTACAGTTAAACTTTACCTTCTTACAGTGAAACCTGAAAATATTACAGGTAAAATTTACCTTCTTACAGTGAAACCTCAAAATATTACAGTTAAACTGAAACTTCTTACAGTGAAACCTCAAAATATTACAGTAAAAACTTTACCTTCTTACAGTGAAACCTGAACATAATACAGTTAAACTTTACCTTCTTACAGTGAAACCTGAAAATATTAGTTAAACTGTACCTTCTTACAGTGAAACCTGAACATAATACAGTTAAACTTTACCTTCTTACAGTGAAACCTGAAAATATTACAGTTAAACTGAAACTTCTTACAGTGAAACCTCAAAATATTAGTTAAACTTTATCTTCTTACAGTGAAACTTCAAAATATTACAGTTAAACTGAAACTTCTTACGGACTGGCGACCTGTCCAGGGTGTATCCTGCCTTCCGCCCGAAGACTGCTGGGATAGGCTCCAGCATCCCCCCGTGACCCTGACGGAGAAGCGGCTTAGAAAATGGATGGATGGGATGGATGAAACTTCTTACAGTGAAACCTGAAAATATTACATTTAAACTGAAACTTCTTACAGTGAAACCTCAAAATATTACATTTAAACTGAAACTTCTTACAGTGAAACCTGAAAATATTACAGTAAAAACTTTACCTTCTTACAGTGAAACCTGAAAATATTACAGTTAAACTTTACCTTCTTACAGTGAAACCTGAAAATATTAGTTAAACTGTACTTTCTTACAGTGAAACCTGAACATAATACAGTTAAACTTTACCTTCTTACAGTGAAACCTGAAAATATTACAGTTAAACTGAAACTTCTTACAGTGAAACCTGAAAATATTAGTTAAACTTTACCTTCTTACAGTGAAACCTCAAAATATTAGTCAAACTTTACCTTCTTACAGTGAAACTTCAAAATATTACAGTTAAACTTTACCTTCTTACAGTGAAACTTCAAAATATTACAGTTAAACTTTACCTTCTTACAGTGAAACCTGAAAATATTAGTTAAACTTTACCTTCTTACAGTGAAACTTCAAAATATTACAGTTAAACTGAAACTGCTTACAGTGAAACCTCAAAATATTACAGTAAAAACTTTACCTTCTTACAGTGAAACCTGAACATAATACAGTTAAACTTTACCTTCTTACAGTGAAACCTGAAAATATTAGTTAAACTGTACCTTCTTACAGTGAAACCTGAACATAATACAGTTAAACTTTACCTTCTTACAGTGAAACCTGAAAATATTACAGTTAAACTGAAACTTCTTACAGTGAAACCTGAACATAATACAGTTAAACTTTACCTTCTTACAGTGAAACCTGAAAATATTACAGTTAAACTGAAACTTCTTACAGTGAAACCTCAAAATATTAGTTAAACTTTATCTTCTTACAGTGAAACTTCAAAATATTACAGTTAAACTGAAACTTCTTACGGACTGGCGACCTGTCCAGGGTGTATCCTGCCTTCCGCCCGAAGACTGCTGGGATAGGCTCCAGCATCCCCCCGTGACCCTGACGGAGAAGCGGCTTAGAAAATGGATGGATGGGATGGATGAAACTTCTTACAGTGAAACCTCAAAATATTACATTTAAACTGAAACTTCTTACAGTGAAACCTGAAAATATTACAGTAAAAACTTTACCTTCTTACAGTGAAACCTGAAAATATTACAGTTAAACTTTACCTTCTTACAGTGAAACCTGAAAATATTAGTTAAACTTTACCTTCTTACAGTGAAACCTGAAAATATTGCAGTTAAACTTTACCTTCTTACAGTGAAACCTCAAAATATTACAGTTAAACTATACCTTCTTACAGTGAAACCTCAAAATATTACAGTTAAACTGAAACTTCTTACAGTGAATCCTGAAAATATTACAGTTAAACCTTACCTTCTTACAGTGAAACCTGAAAATATTACAGGTAAACTTTACCTTCTTACAGTGAAACCTCAAAATATTACAGTTAAACTGAAACTTCTTACAGTGAAACCTCAAAATATTACAGTAAAAACTTTACCTTCTTACAGTGAAACCTGAACATAATACAGTTAAACTTTACCTTCTTACAGTTAAACCTGAAAATATTAGTTAAACTGTACTTTCTTACAGTGAAACCTGAACATAATACAGTTAAACTTTACCTTCTTACAGTGAAACCTGAAAATATTACAGTTAAACTGAAACTTCTTACAGTGAAACCTGAAAATATTAGTTAAACTTTACCTTCTTACAGTGAAACCTCAAAATATTAGTCAAACTTTACCTTCTTACAGTGAAACTTCAAAATATTACAGTTAAACTTTACCTTCTTACAGTGAAACTTCAAAATATTACAGTTAAACTTTACCTTCTTACAGTGAAACCTGAAAATATTAGTTAAACTTTACCTTCTTACAGTGAAACTTCAAAATATTACAGTTAAACTTTACCTTCTTACAGTGAAACCTCAAAATATTAGTTAAACTTTACCTTCTTACAGTGAAACTTCAAAATATTACAGTTAAACTTTACCTTCTTACAGTGAAACCTGAAAATATTACAGTTAAATTGAAACTTCTTACAGTGAAACCTGAAAATATTAGTTAAACTTTACCTTCTTACAGTGAAACTTCAAAATATTACAGTTAAACTTTACCTTCTTACAGTGAAACCTGAAAATATTAGTTAAACTTTACCTTCTTACAGTGAAACTTCAAAATATTACAGTTAAACTTTACCTTCTTACAGTGAAACCTCAAAATATTAGTTAAACTTTACCTTCTTACAGTGAAACTTCAAAATATTACAGTTAAACTTTACCTTCTTACAGTGAAACCTGAAAATATTACAGTTAAACTGAAACTTCTTACAGTGAAACCTGAAAATATTAGTTAAACTTTACCTTCTTACAGTGAAACTTCAAAATATTACAGTTAAACTTTACCTTCTTACAGTGAAACTTCAAAATATTACAGTTAAACTTTACCTTCTAACAGTGAAACCTCAAAATATTAGTTAAACTTTACCTTCTTACAGTGAAACTTCAAAATATTACAGTTAAACTTTACCTTCTTACAGTGAAACCTGAAAATATTACAGTTAAACTGAAACTTCTTACAGTGAAACCTGAAAATATTAGTTAAACTTTACCTTCTTACAGTGAAACTTCAAAATATTACAGTTAAACTTTACCTTCTTACAGTGAAACCTGAAAATATTAGTTAAACTTTACCTTCTTACAGTGAAACTTCAAAATATTACAGTTAAACTTTACCTTCTTACAGTGAAACCTGAACATAATACAGTTAAACTTTACCTTCTTACAGTGAAAACTGAACATAATACAGTTAAACTTTACCTTCTTACAGTGAAACCTGAAAATATTAGTTAAACTTTACCTTCTTACAGTGAAACTTCAAAATATTACAGTTAAACTTTACCTTCTTACAGTGAAACCTGAAAATATTAGTTAAACTTTACCTTCTTACAGTGAAACTTCAAAATATTACAGTTAAACTGAAACTTCTTACAGTGAAACCTGAAAATATTACAGTTAAACTGAAACTTCTTACAGTGAAACCTGAAAATATTACAGTTAAACTTTACCTTCTTACAGTGAAACCTGAAAATATTAGTTAAACTTTACCTTCTTACAGTGAAACCTGAAAATATTACAGTTAAACTTTACCTTCTTACAGTGAAACCTCAAAATATTACAGTAAAAACTTTACCTTCTTACAGTGAAACCTGAAAATATTACAGTTAAACTTTACCTTCTTACAGTGAAACCTAAAAATATTACAGTTAAACTGAAACTTCTTACAGTGAAACCTGAAAATATTACAGTAAAAACTTTACCTTCTTACAGTGAATCCTGAAAATATTACAGTTAAACTTTACCTTCTTACAGTGAAACCTGAAAATATTACAGGTAAACTTTACCTTCTTACAGTGAAACCTCAAAATATTACAGTTAAACTGAAACTGCTTACAGTGAAACCTCAAAATATTACAGTAAAAACTTTACCTTCTTACAGTGAAACCTGAACATAATACAGTTAACCTTTACCTTCTTACAGTGAAACCTGAAAATATTAGTTAAACTGTACCTTCTTACAGTGAAACCTGAACATAATACAGTTAAACTTTACCTTCTTACAGTGAAACCTGAAAATATTACAGTTAAACTGAAACTTCTTACAGTGAAACCTGAACATAATACAGTTAAACTTTACCTTCTTACAGTGAAACCTGAAAATATTACAGTTAAACTGAAACTTCTTACAGTGAAACCTCAAAATATTAGTTAAACTTTATCTTCTTACAGTGAAACTTCAAAATATTACAGTTAAACTGAAACTTCTTACGGACTGGCGACCTGTCCAGGGTGTATCCTGCCTTCCGCCCGAAGACTGCTGGGATAGGCTCCAGCATCCCCCCGTGACCCTGACGGAGAAGCGGCTTAGAAAATGGATGGATGGGATGGATGAAACTTCTTACAGTGAAACCTCAAAATATTACATTTAAACTGAAACTTCTTACAGTGAAACCTGAAAATATTACAGTAAAAACTTTACCTTCTTACAGTGAAACCTGAAAATATTACAGTTAAACTTTACCTTCTTACAGTGAAACCTGAAAATATTAGTTAAACTTTACCTTCTTACAGTGAAACCTGAAAATATTGCAGTTAAACTTTACCTTCTTACAGTGAAACCTCAAAATATTACAGTTAAACTATACCTTCTTACAGTGAAACCTCAAAATATTACAGTTAAACTGAAACTTCTTACAGTGAATCCTGAAAATATTACAGTTAAACCTTACCTTCTTACAGTGAAACCTGAAAATATTACAGGTAAACTTTACCTTCTTACAGTGAAACCTCAAAATATTACAGTTAAACTGAAACTTCTTACAGTGAAACCTCAAAATATTACAGTAAAAACTTTACCTTCTTACAGTGAAACCTGAACATAATACAGTTAAACTTTACCTTCTTACAGTGAAACCTGAAAATATTAGTTAAACTGTACTTTCTTACAGTGAAACCTGAACATAATACAGTTAAACTTTACCTTCTTACAGTGAAACCTGAAAATATTACAGTTAAACTGAAACTTCTTACAGTGAAACCTGAAAATATTAGTTAAACTTTACCTTCTTACAGTGAATCCTGAAAATATTAGTCAAACTTTACCTTCTTACAGTGAAACTTCAAAATATTACAGTTAAACTTTACCTTCTTACAGTGAAACCTGAAAATATTAGTTAAACTTTACCTTTTTACAGTGAAACTTCAAAATATTACAGTTAAACTTTACCTTCTTACAGTGAAACCTGAACATAATACAGTTAAACTTTACCTTCTTACAGTGAAACCTGAAAATATTAGTTAAACTGTACTTTCTTACAGTGAAACCTGAACATAATACAGTTAAACTTTACCTTCTTACAGTGAAACCTGAAAATATTACAGTTAAACTGAAACTTCTTACAGTGAAACCTGAAAATATTAGTTAAACTTTACCTTCTTACAGTGAAACCTCAAAATATTAGTCAAACTTTACCTTCTTACAGTGAAACTTCAAAATATTACAGTTAAACTTTACCTTCTTACAGTGAAACTTCAAAATATTACAGTTAAACTTTACCTTCTTACAGTGAAACCTGAAAATATTAGTTAAACTTTACCTTCTTACAGTGAAACTTCAAAATATTACAGTTAAACTTTACCTTCTTACAGTGAAACCTCAAAATATTAGTTAAACTTTACCTTCTTACAGTGAAATTTCAAAATATTACAGTTAAACTTTACCTTCTTACAGTGAAACCTGAAAATATTACAGTTAAACTGAAACTTCTTACAGTGAAACCTGAAAATATTAGTTAAACTTTACCTTCTTACAGTGAAACTTCAAAATATTACAGTTAAACTTTACCTTCTTACAGTGAAACCTGAAAATATTAGTTAAACTTTACCTTCTTACAGTGAAACTTCAAAATATTACAGTTAAACTTTACCTTCTTACAGTGAAACCTCAAAATATTAGTTAAACTTTACCTTCTTACAGTGAAACTTCAAAATATTACAGTTAAACTTTACCTTCTTACAGTGAAACCTGAAAATATTACAGTTAAACTGAAACTTCTTACAGTGAAACCTGAAAATATTAGTTAAACTTTACCTTCTTACAGTGAAACTTCAAAATATTACAGTTAAACTTTACCTTCTTACAGTGAAACTTCAAAATATTACAGTTAAACTTTACCTTCTTACAGTGAAACCTCAAAATATTAGTTAAACTTTACCTTCTTACAGTGAAACTTCAAAATATTACAGTTAAACTTTACCTTCTTACAGTGAAACCTGAAAATATTACAGTTAAACTGAAACTTCTTACAGTGAAACCTGAAAATATTAGTTAAACTTTACCTTCTTACAGTGAAACTTCAAAATATTACAGTTAAACTTTACCTTCTTACAGTGAAACCTGAAAATATTAGTTAAACTTTACCTTCTTACAGTGAAACTTCAAAATATTACAGTTAAACTTTACCTTCTTACAGTGAAACCTGAACATAATACAGTTAAACTTTACCTTCTTACAGTGAAAACTGAACATAATACAGTTAAACTTTACCTTCTTACAGTGAAACCTGAAAATATTAGTTAAACTTTACCTTCTTACAGTGAAACTTCAAAATATTACAGTTAAACTTTACCTTCTTACAGTGAAACCTCAAAATATTAGTTAAACTTTACCTTCTTACAGTGAAACTTCAAAATATTACAGTTAAACTTTACCTTCTTACAGTGAAACCTGAAAATATTACAGTTAAACTGAAACTTCTTACAGTGAAACCTCAAAATATTAGTTAAACTTTATCTTCTTACAGTGAAACTTCAAAATATTACAGTTAAACTGAAACTTCTTACGGACTGGCGACCTGTCCAGGGTGTATCCTGCCTTCCGCCCGAAGACTGCTGGGATAGGCTCCAGCATCCCCCCGTGACCCTGACGGAGAAGCGGCTTAGAAAATGGATGGATGGGATGGATGAAACTTCTTACAGTGAAACCTGAAAATATTACATTTAAACTGAAACTTCTTACAGTGAAACCTCAAAATATTACATTTAAACTGAAACTTCTTACAGTGAAACCTGAAAATATTACAGTAAAAACTTTACCTTCTTACAGTGAAACCTGAAAATATTACAGTTAAACTTTACCTTCTTACAGTGAAACCTGAAAATATTAGTTAAACTGTACTTTCTTACAGTGAAACCTGAACATAATACAGTTAAACTTTACCTTCTTACAGTGAAACCTGAAAATATTACAGTTAAACTGAAACTTCTTACAGTGAAACCTCAAAATATTACAGTTAAACTGAAACTTCTTACAGTGAATCCTGAAAATATTACAGTTAAACCTTACCTTCTTACAGTGAAACCTGAAAATATTACAGGTAAACTTTACCTTCTTACAGTGAAACCTGAAAATATTAGTTAAACTTTACCTTCTTACAGTGAAACTTCAAAATATTACAGTTAAACTGAAACTGCTTACAGTGAAACCTCAAAATATTACAGTAAAAACTTTACCTTCTTACAGTGAAACCTGAACATAATACAGTTAAACTTTACCTTCTTACAGTGAAACCTGAAAATATTAGTTAAACTGTACCTTCTTACAGTGAAACCTGAACATAATACAGTTAAACTTTACCTTCTTACAGTGAAACCTGAAAATATTACAGTTAAACTGAAACTTCTTACAGTGAAACCTGAACATAATACAGTTAAACTTTACCTTCTTACAGTGAAACCTGAAAATATTACAGTTAAACTGAAACTTCTTACAGTGAAACCTCAAAATATTAGTTAAACTTTATCTTCTTACAGTGAAACTTCAAAATATTACAGTTAAACTGAAACTTCTTACGGACTGGCGACCTGTCCAGGGTGTATCCTGCCTTCCGCCCGAAGACTGCTGGGATAGGCTCCAGCATCCCCCCGTGACCCTGACGGAGAAGCGGCTTAGAAAATGGATGGATGGGATGGATGAAACTTCTTACAGTGAAACCTCAAAATATTACATTTAAACTGAAACTTCTTACAGTGAAACCTGAAAATATTACAGTAAAAACTTTACCTTCTTACAGTGAAACCTGAAAATATTACAGTTAAACTTTACCTTCTTACAGTGAAACCTGAAAATATTAGTTAAACTTTACCTTCTTACAGTGAAACCTGAAAATATTGCAGTTAAACTTTACCTTCTTACAGTGAAACCTCAAAATATTACAGTTAAACTATACCTTCTTACAGTGAAACCTCAAAATATTACAGTTAAACTGAAACTTCTTACAGTGAATCCTGAAAATATTACAGTTAAACCTTACCTTCTTACAGTGAAACCTGAAAATATTACAGTTAAACTTTACCTTCTTACAGTGAAACCTCAAAATATTACAGTTAAACTGAAACTTCTTACAGTGAAACCTCAAAATATTACAGTAAAAACTTTACCTTCTTACAGTGAAACCTGAACATAATACAGTTAAACTTTACCTTCTTACAGTGAAACCTGAAAATATTAGTTAAACTGTACTTTCTTACAGTGAAACCTGAACATAATACAGTTAAACTTTACCTTCTTACAGTGAAACCTGAAAATATTACAGTTAAACTGAAACTTCTTACAGTGAAACCTGAAAATATTAGTTAAACTTTACCTTCTTACAGTGAAACCTCAAAATATTAGTCAAACTTTACCTTCTTACAGTGAAACTTCAAAATATTACAGTTAAACTTTACCTTCTTACAGTGAAACTTCAAAATATTACAGTTAAACTTTACCTTCTTACAGTGAAACCTGAAAATATTAGTTAAACTTTACCTTCTTACAGTGAAACTTCAAAATATTACAGTTAAACTTTACCTTCTTACAGTGAAACCTCAAAATATTAGTTAAACTTTACCTTCTTACAGTGAAACTTCAAAATATTACAGTTAAACTTTACCTTCTTACAGTGAAACCTGAAAATATTACAGTTAAACTGAAACTTCTTACAGTGAAACCTGAAAATATTAGTTAAACTTTACCTTCTTACAGTGAAACTTCAAAATATTACAGTTAAACTTTACCTTCTTACAGTGAAACCTGAAAATATTAGTTAAACTTTACCTTCTTACAGTGAAACTTCAAAATATTACAGTTAAACTTTACCTTCTTACAGTGAAACCTCAAAATATTAGTTAAACTTTACCTTCTTACAGTGAAACTTCAAAATATTACAGTTAAACTTTACCTTCTTACAGTGAAACCTGAAAATATTACAGTTAAACTGAAACTTCTTACAGTGAAACCTGAAAATATTAGTTAAACTTTACCTTCTTACAGTGAAACTTCAAAATATTACAGTTAAACTTTACCTTCTTACAGTGAAACTTCAAAATATTACAGTTAAACTTTACCTTCTTACAGTGAAACCTCAAAATATTAGTTAAACTTTACCTTCTTACAGTGAAAATTCAAAATATTACAGTTAAACTTTACCTTCTTACAGTGAAACCTGAAAATATTACAGTTAAACTGAAACTTCTTACAGTGAAACCTGAAAATATTAGTTAAACTTTACCTTCTTACAGTGAAACTTCAAAATATTACAGTTAAACTTTACCTTCTTACAGTGAAACCTGAAAATATTAGTTAAACTTTACCTTCTTACAGTGAAACTTCAAAATATTACAGTTAAACTTTACCTTCTTACAGTGAAACCTGAACATAATACAGTTAAACTTTACCTTCTTACAGTGAAAACTGAACATAATACAGTTAAACTTTACCTTCTTACAGTGAAACCTGAAAATATTAGTTAAACTTTACCTTCTTACAGTGAAACTTCAAAATATTACAGTTAAACTTTACCTTCTTACAGTGAAACCTCAAAATATTAGTTAAACTTTACCTTCTTACAGTGAAACTTCAAAATATTACAGTTAAACTTTACCTTCTTACAGTGAAACCTGAAAATATTACAGTTAAACTGAAACTTCTTACAGTGAAACCTGAAAATATTACAGTTAAACTTTACCTTCTTACAGTGAAACCTGAAAATATTAGTTAAACTTTACCTTCTTACAGTGAAACCTGAAAATATTACAGTTAAACTTTACCTTCTTACAGTGAAACCTCAAAATATTACAGTAAAAACTTTACCTTCTTACAGTGAAACCTGAAAATATTACAGTTAAACTTTACCTTCTTACAGTGAAACCTAAAAATATTACAGTTAAACTGAAACTTCTTACAGTGAAACCTGAAAATATTACAGTAAAAACTTTACCTTCTTACAGTGAATCCTGAAAATATTACAGTTAAACTTTACCTTCTTACAGTGAAACCTGAAAATATTACAGGTAAACTTTACCTTCTTACAGTGAAACCTCAAAATATTACAGTTAAACTGAAACTGCTTACAGTGAAACCTCAAAATATTACAGTAAAAACTTTACCTTCTTACAGTGAAACCTGAACATAATACAGTTAACCTTTACCTTCTTACAGTGAAACCTGAAAATATTAGTTAAACTTTACCTTCTTACAGTGAAACCTGAACATAATACAGTTAAACTTTACCTTCTTACAGTGAAACCTGAAAATATTACAGTTAAACTGAAACTTCTTACAGTGAAACCTGAACATAATACAGTTAAACTTTACCTTCTTACAGTGAAACCTGAAAATATTACAGTTAAACTGAAACTTCTTACAGTGAAACCTCAAAATATTAGTTAAACTTTATCTTCTTACAGTGAAACTTCAAAATATTACAGTTAAACTGAAACTTCTTACGGACTGGCGACCTGTCCAGGGTGTATCCTGCCTTCCGCCCGAAGACTGCTGGGATAGGCTCCAGCATCCCCCCGTGACCCTGACGGAGAAGCGGCTTAGAAAATGGATGGATGGGATGGATGAAACTTCTTACAGTGAAACCTCAAAATATTACATTTAAACTGAAACTTCTTACAGTGAAACCTGAAAATATTACAGTAAAAACTTTACCTTCTTACAGTGAAACCTGAAAATATTACAGTTAAACTTTACCTTCTTACAGTGAAACCTGAAAATATTAGTTAAACTTTACCTTCTTACAGTGAAACCTGAAAATATTGCAGTTAAACTTTACCTTCTTACAGTGAAACCTCAAAATATTACAGTTAAACTATACCTTCTTACAGTGAAACCTCAAAATATTACAGTTAAACTGAAACTTCTTACAGTGAATCCTGAAAATATTACAGTTAAACCTTACCTTCTTACAGTGAAACCTGAAAATATTACAGGTAAACTTTACCTTCTTACAGTGAAACCTCAAAATATTACAGTTAAACTGAAACTTCTTACAGTGAAACCTCAAAATATTACAGTAAAAACTTTACCTTCTTACAGTGAAACCTGAACATAATACAGTTAAACTTTACCTTCTTACAGTGAAACCTGAAAATATTAGTTAAACTGTACTTTCTTACAGTGAAACCTGAACATAATACAGTTAAACTTTACCTTCTTACAGTGAAACCTGAAAATATTACAGTTAAACTGAAACTTCTTACAGTGAAACCTGAAAATATTAGTTAAACTTTACCTTCTTACAGTGAAACCTCAAAATATTAGTCAAACTTTACCTTCTTACAGTGAAACTTCAAAATATTACAGTTAAACTTTACCTTCTTACAGTGAAACTTCAAAATATTACAGTTAAACTTTACCTTCTTACAGTGAAACCTGAAAATATTAGTTAAACTTTACCTTTTTACAGTGAAACTTCAAAATATTACAGTTAAACTTTACCTTCTTACAGTGAAACCTGAACATAATACAGTTAAACTTTACCTTCTTACAGTGAAACCTGAAAATATTAGTTAAACTGTACTTTCTTACAGTGAAACCTGAACATAATACAGTTAAACTTTACCTTCTTACAGTGAAACCTGAAAATATTACAGTTAAACTGAAACTTCTTACAGTGAAACCTGAAAATATTAGTTAAACTTTACCTTCTTACAGTGAAACCTCAAAATATTAGTCAAACTTTACCTTCTTACAGTGAAACTTCAAAATATTACAGTTAAACTTTACCTTCTTACAGTGAAACTTCAAAATATTACAGTTAAACTTTACCTTCTTACAGTGAAACCTGAAAATATTAGTTAAACTTTACCTTCTTACAGTGAAACTTCAAAATATTACAGTTAAACTTTACCTTCTTACAGTGAAACCTCAAAATATTAGTTAAACTTTACCTTCTTACAGTGAAACTTCAAAATATTACAGTTAAACTTTACCTTCTTACAGTGAAACCTGAAAATATTACAGTTAAACTGAAACTTCTTACAGTGAAACCTGAAAATATTAGTTAAACTTTACCTTCTTACAGTGAAACTTCAAAATATTACAGTTAAACTTTACCTTCTTACAGTGAAACCTGAAAATATTAGTTAAACTTTACCTTCTTACAGTGAAACTTCAAAATATTACAGTTAAACTTTACCTTCTTACAGTGAAACTTCAAAATATTAGTTAAACTTTACCTTCTTACAGTGAAACTTCAAAATATTACAGTTAAACTTTACCTTCTTACAGTGAAACCTGAAAATATTACAGTTAAACTGAAACTTCTTACAGTGAAACCTGAAAATATTAGTTAAACTTTACCTTCTTACAGTGAAACTTCAAAATATTACAGTTAAACTTTACCTTCTTACAGTGAAACTTCAAAATATTACAGTTAAACTTTACCTTCTTACAGTGAAACCTCAAAATATTAGTTAAACTTTACCTTCTTACAGTGAAACTTCAAAATATTACAGTTAAACTTTACCTTCTTACAGTGAAACCTGAAAATATTACAGTTAAACTGAAACTTCTTACAGTGAAACCTGAAAATATTAGTTAAACTTTACCTTCTTACAGTGAAACTTCAAAATATTACAGTTAAACTTTACCTTCTTACAGTGAAACCTGAAAATATTAGTTAAACTTTACCTTCTTACAGTGAAACTTCAAAATATTACAGTTAAACTTTACCTTCTTACAGTGAAACCTGAACATAATACAGTTAAACTTTACCTTCTTACCGTGAAAACTGAACATAATACAGTTAAACTTTACCTTCTTACAGTGAAACCTCAAAATATTAGTTAAACTTTACCTTCTTACAGTGAAACTTCAAAATATTACAGTTAAACTTTACCTTCTTACAGTGAAACCTCAAAATATTAGTTAAACTTTACCTTCTTACAGTGAAACTTCAAAATATTACAGTTAAACTTTACCTTCTTACAGTGAAACCTGAAAATATTACAGTTAAACTGAAACTTCTTACAGTGAAACCTGAAAATATTACAGTTAAACTTTACCTTCTTACAGTGAAACCTGAAAATATTAGTTAAACTTTACCTTCTTACAGTGAAACCTGAACATAATACAGTTAAACTTTACCTTCTTACAGTGAAACCTCAAAATATTACAGTAAAAACTTTACCTTCTTACAGTGAAACCTGAAAATATTACAGTTAAACTTTACCTTCTTACAGTGAAACCTAAAAATATTACAGTTAAACTGAAACTTCTTACAGTGAAACCTGAAAATATTACAGTAAAAACTTTACCTTCTTACAGTGAATCCTGAAAATATTACAGTTAAACTTTACCTTCTTACAGTGAAACCTGAAAATATTACAGGTAAACTTTACCTTCTTACAGTGAAACCTCAAAATATTACAGTTAAACTGAAACTGCTTACAGTGAAACCTCAAAATATTACAGTAAAAACTTTACCTTCTTACAGTGAAACCTGAACATAATACAGTTAACCTTTACCTTCTTACAGTGAAACCTGAAAATATTAGTTAAACTGTACCTTCTTACAGTGAAACCTGAACATAATACAGTTAAACTTTACCTTCTTACAGTGAAACCTGAAAATATTACAGTTAAACTGAAACTTCTTACAGTGAAACCTGAACATAATACAGTTAAACTTTACCTTCTTACAGTGAAACCTGAAAATATTACAGTTAAACTGAAACTTCTTACAGTGAAACCTCAAAATATTAGTTAAACTTTATCTTCTTACAGTGAAACTTCAAAATATTACAGTTAAACTGAAACTTCTTACGGACTGGCGACCTGTCCAGGGTGTATCCTGCCTTCCGCCCGAAGACTGCTGGGATAGGCTCCAGCATCCCCCCGTGACCCTGACGGAGAAGCGGCTTAGAAAATGGATGGATGGGATGGATGAAACTTCTTACAGTGAAACCTCAAAATATTACATTTAAACTGAAACTTCTTACAGTGAAACCTGAAAATATTACAGTAAAAACTTTACCTTCTTACAGTGAAACCTGAAAATATTACAGTTAAACTTTACCTTCTTACAGTGAAACCTGAATATATTAGTTAAACTTTACCTTCTTACAGTGAAACCTGAAAATATTGCAGTTAAACTTTACCTTCTTACAGTGAAACCTCAAAATATTACAGTTAAACTATACCTTCTTACAGTGAAACCTCAAAATATTACAGTTAAACTGAAACTTCTTACAGTGAATCCTGAAAATATTACAGTTAAACCTTACCTTCTTACAGTGAAACCTGAAAATATTACAGGTAAACTTTACCTTCTTACAGTGAAACCTCAAAATATTACAGTTAAACTGAAACTTCTTACAGTGAAACCTCAAAATATTACAGTAAAAACTTTACCTTCTTACAGTGAAACCTGAACATAATACAGTTAAACTTTACCTTCTTACAGTGAAACCTGAAAATATTAGTTAAACTGTACTTTCTTACAGTGAAACCTGAACATAATACAGTTAAACTTTACCTTCTTACAGTGAAACCTGAAAATATTACAGTTAAACTGAAACTTCTTACAGTGAAACCTGAAAATATTAGTTAAACTTTACCTTCTTACAGTGAAACCTCAAAATATTAGTCAAACTTTACCTTCTTACAGTGAAACTTCAAAATATTACAGTTAAACGTTACCTTCTTACAGTGAAACTTCAAAATATTACAGTTAAACTTTACCTTCTTACAGTGAAACCTGAAAATATTAGTTAAACTTTACCTTTTTACAGTGAAACTTCAAAATATTACAGTTAAACTTTACCTTCTTACAGTGAAACCTCAAAATATTAGTTAAACTTTACCTTCTTACAGTGAAACTTCAAAATATTACAGTTAAACTTTACCTTCTTACAGTGAAACCTGAAAATATTACAGTTAAACTGAAACTTCTTACAGTGAAACCTGAAAATATTACTTAAACTTTACCTTCTTACAGTGAAACTTCAAAATATTACAGTTAAACTTTACCTTCTTACAGTGAAACCTGAAAATATTAGTTAAACTTTACCTTCTTACAGTGAAACTTCAAAATATTACAGTTAAACTTTACCTTCTTACAGTGAAACCTCAAAATATTAGTTAAACTTTACCTTCTTACAGTGAAACTTCAAAATATTACAGTTAAACTTTACCTTCTTACAGTGAAACCTGAAAATATTACAGTTAAACTGAAACTTCTTACAGTGAAACCTGAAAATATTAGTTAAACTTAACCTTCTTACAGTGAAACTTCAGAATATTACAGTTAAACTTTACCTTCTTACAGTGAAACTTCAAAATATTACAGTTAAACTTTACCTTCTTACAGTGAAACCTCAAAATATTAGTTAAACTTTACCTTCTTACAGTGAAACTTCAAAATATTACAGTTAAACTTTACCTTCTTACAGTGAAACCTGAAAATATTACAGTTAAACTGAAACTTCTGACAGTGAAACCTGAAAATATTAGTTAAACTTTACCTTCTTACAGTGAAACTTCAAAATATTACAGTTAAACTTTACCTTCTTACAGTGAAACCTGAACATAATACAGTTAAACTTTACCTTCTTACAGTGAAAACTGAACATAATACAGTTAAACTTTACCTTCTTACAGTGAAACCTGAAAATAGTAGTTAAACTGAAATTTCTTACAGTGAAACCTGAACATAATACAGTTAAATTTTACCTTCTTACAGTGAAACCTCAAAATATTAGTTAAACTGAAACTTCTTACAGTGAAACCTCAAAATATTACAGTTAAACTGAAACTTCTTACGGACTGGCAACCTGTCCAAGGTGTATCCTGCCTTCCGCCCGAAGACTGCTGGGATAGGCTCCAGCATTCCCCCGTGACCCTGACGGAGAAGCGGCTTAGAAAATGGATGGATGGGATGGATGAAACTTCTTACAGTGAAACCTCAAAATATTACATTTAAACTGAAACTTCTTACAGTGAAACCTCAAAATATTACAGTTAAACTGAAACTTCTTACAGTAAAACCTCAAAATATTACAGTTAAACTGAAACTTCTTACAGTGAAACCTGAAAATATTAGTTAAACTTCACCTTCTTACAGTGAAACCTGAAAATGTTACAGTTAAACTTTACCTTCTTACAGTGAAACCTGAAAATATTACAGTAAAATCTTTACCTTCTTACAGTGAAACCTGAACATAATACAGTTAAACTTTACCTTCTTACAGTGAAACCTGAAAATATTAGTTAAACTTTACCTTCTTACAGTGAAACCTGAAAATATTAGTTAAACTGAAACTTCTTACAGTGAAACCTGAAAATATTACAGTAAAAACTTTACCTTCTTACAGTGAAACCTGAACATAATACAGTTAAACTTTACCTTCTTACAGTGAAACCTGAAAATATTAGTTAAACTTTACCTTCTTACAGTGAAACCTCAAAATATTACAGTTAAACTGAAACTTCTTACAGTGAAACCTCAAAATATTACAGTAAAAACTTTACCTTCTTACAGTGAAACCTGAACATAATACAGTTAAACTTTACCTTCTTACAGTGAAACCTGAAAATATTAGTTAAACTTTACCTTCTTACAGTGAAACCTGAACATAATACAGTTAAACTTTACTTTCTTACAGTGAAACCTGAAAATATTACAGTTAAACTGAAACTTCTTACAGTGAAACCTGAAAATATTACAGTAAAAACTTTACCTTCTTACAGTGAAACCTGAAAATATTACAGTAAAAACTTTACCTTCTTACAGTGAAACCTGAACATAATACAGTTAAATTTTATCTTCTTACAGTGAAACCTCAAAATATTAGTTAAACTGAAACTTCTTACAGTGAAACCTGAACATAATACAGTTAAATTTTACCTTCTTAGAGTGAAACCTCAAAATATTAGTTAAACTGAAACTTCTTACAGTGTAACCTCAAAATATTACAGTTAAACTGAAACCTCTTATGGACTGGCGACCTGTCCAGGGTGTATCCTGCCTTGCGCCCGAAGACTGCTGGGATAGGCTCCAGCATTCCCCCGTGACCCTGACGGAAAAGCGGCTTAGAAAATGGACGGATGGGATGGATGAAACTTCTTACAGTGAAACCTCAAAATATTACAGTTAAACTGAAACTTCTTACAGTGAAACCTCAAAATATTACATTTAAACTGAAACTTCTTACAGTAAAACCTCAAAATATTACAGTTAAACTGAAACTTCTTACAGTGAAACCTGAAAATATTAGTTAAACTTCACCTTCTTACAGTGAAACCTGAAAATGTTACAGTTAAACTTTACCTTCTTACAGTGAAACTTGAAAATATTACAGTAAAATCTTTACCTTCTTACAGTGAAACCTGAACATAATACAGTTAAACTTTACCTTCTTACAGTGAAACCTGAAAATATTAGTTAAACTTTACCTTCTTACAGTGAAACCTGAAAATATTAGTTAAACTGAAACTTCTTACAGTGAAACCTCAAAATATTACAGTAAAAACTTTACCTTCTTACAGTGAAACCTGAACATAATACAGTTAAACTTTACCTTCTTACAGTGAAACCTGAAAATATTAGTTAAACTTTACCTTCTTACAGTGAAACCTCAAAATATTACAGTTAAACTGAAACTTCTTACAGTGAAACCTCAAAATATTACAGTAAAAACTTTACCTTCTTACAGTGAAACCTGAACATAATACAGTTAAACTTTACCTTCTTACAGTGAAACCTGAAAATATTAGTTAAACTTTACCTTCTTACAGTGAAACCTGAACATAATACAGTTAAACTTTACTTTCTTACAGTGAAACCTGAAAATATTACAGTTAAACTGAAACTTCTTACAGTGAAACCTGAAAATATTACAGTAAAAACTTTACCTTCTTACAGTGAAACCTGAAAATATTACAGTAAAAACTTTACCTTCTTACAGTGAAACCTGAACATAATACAGTTAAATTTTACCTTCTTACAGTGAAACCTGAACATAATACAGTTAAACTTTACCTTCTTACAGTGAAACCTGAAAATATTAGTTAAACTTTACCTTCTTACAGTGAAACCTCAAAATATTACAGTTAAACTGAAACTTCTTACAGTGAAACCTCAAAATATTACAGTAAAAACTTTACCTTCTTACAGTGAAACCTGAACATAATACAGTTAAACTTTACCTTCTTACAGTGAAACCTGAAAATATTAGTTAAACTTTACCTTCTTACAGTGAAACCTGAACATAATACAGTTAAACTTTACTTTCTTACAGTGAAACCTGAAAATATTACAGTTAAACTGAAACTTCTTACAGTGAAACCTGAAAATATTACAGTAAAAACTTTACCTTCTTACAGTGAAACCTGAAAATATTACAGTAAAAACTTTACCTTCTTACAGTGAAACCTGAACATAATACAGTTAAATTTTCTCTTCTTACAGTGAAACCTCAAAATATTAGTTAAACTGAAACTTCTTACAGTGAAACCTGAACATAATACAGTTAAATTTTACCTTCTTAGAGTGAAACCTCAAAATATTAGTTAAACTGAAACTTCTTACAGTGTAACCTCAAAATATTACAGTTAAACTGAAACCTCTTATGGACTGGCGACCTGTCCAGGGTGTATCCTGCCTTCCGCCCGAAGACTGCTGGGATAGGCTCCAGCATTCCCCCGTGACCCTGACGGAAAAGCGGCTTAGAAAATGGACGGATGGGATGGATGAAACTTCTTACAGTGAAACCTCAAAATATTACAGTTAAACTGAAACTTCTTACAGTGAAACCTCAAAATATTACAGTTAAACTGAAACTTCTTACAGTAAAACCTCAAAATATTACAGTTAAACTGAAACTTCTTACAGTGAAACCTGAAAATATTAGTTAAACTTCACCTTCTTACAGTGAAACCTGAAAATGTTACAGTTAAACTTTACCTTCTTACAGTGAAACTTGAAAATATTACAGTAAAATCTTTACCTTCTTACAGTGAAACCTGAACATAATACAGTTAAACTTTACCTTCTTACAGTGAAACCTGAAAATATTAGTTAAACTTTACCTTCTTACAGTGAAACCTGAAAATATTAGTTAAACTGAAACTTCTTACAGTGAAACCTCAAAATATTACAGTAAAAACTTTACCTTCTTACAGTGAAACCTGAACATAATACAGTTAAACTTTACCTTCTTACAGTGAAACCTGAAAATATTAGTTAAACTTTACCTTCTTACAGTGAAACCTCAAAATATTACAGTTAAACTGAAACTTCTTACAGTGAAACCTCAAAATATTACAGTAAAAACTTTACCTTCTTACAGTGAAACCTGAACATAATACAGTTAAACTTTACCTTCTTACAGTGAAACCTGAAAATATTAGTTAAACTTTACCTTCTTACAGTGAAACCTGAACATAATACAGTTAAACTTTACTTTCTTACAGTGAAACCTGAAAATATTACAGTTAAACTGAAACTTCTTACAGTGAAACCTGAAAATATTACAGTAAAAACTTTACCTTCTTACAGTGAAACCTGAAAATATTACAGTAAAAACTTTACCTTCTTACAGTGAAACCTGAACATAATACAGTTAAATTTTACCTTCTTACAGTGAAACCTGAACATAATACAGTTAAACTTTACCTTCTTACAGTGAAACCTGAAAATATTAGTTAAACTTTACCTTCTTACAGTGAAACCTCAAAATATTACAGTTAAACTGAAACTTCTTACAGTGAAACCTCAAAATATTACAGTAAAAACTTTACCTTCTTACAGTGAAACCTGAACATAATACAGTTAAACTTTACCTTCTTACAGTGAAACCTGAAAATATTAGTTAAACTTTACCTTCTTACAGTGAAACCTGAACATAATACAGTTAAACTTTACTTTCTTACAGTGAAACCTGAAAATATTACAGTTAAACTGAAACTTCTTACAGTGAAACCTGAAAATATTACAGTAAAAACTTTACCTTCTTACAGTGAAACCTGAAAATATTACAGTAAAAACTTTACCTTCTTACAGTGAAACCTGAACATAATACAGTTAAATTTTCTCTTCTTACAGTGAAACCTCAAAATATTAGTTAAACTGAAACTTCTTACAGTGAAACCTGAACATAATACAGTTAAATTTTACCTTCTTAGAGTGAAACCTCAAAATATTAGTTAAACTGAAACTTCTTACAGTGTAACCTCAAAATATTACAGTTAAACTGAAACCTCTTATGGACTGGCGACCTGTCCAGGGTGTATCCTGCCTTCCGCCCGAAGACTGCTGGGATAGGCTCCAGCATTCCCCCGTGACCCTGACGGAAAAGCGGCTTAGAAAATGGACGGATGGGATGGATGAAACTTCTTACAGTGAAACCTCAAAATATTACAGTTAAACTGAAACTTCTTACAGTGAAACCTCAAAATATTACAGTTAAACTGAAACTTCTTACAGTAAAACCTCAAAATATTACAGTTAAACTGAAACTTCTTACAGTGAAACCTGAAAATATTAGTTAAACTTCACCTTCTTACAGTGAAACCTGAAAATGTTACAGTTAAACTTTACCTTCTTACAGTGAAACCTGAAAATATTACAGTAAAATCTTTACCTTCTTACAGTGAAACCTGAACATAATACAGTTAAACTTTACCTTCTTACAGTGAAACCTGAAAATATTAGTTAAACTTTACCTTCTTACAGTGAAACCTGAAAATATTAGTTAAACTGAAACTTCTTACAGTGAAACCTCAAAATATTACAGTAAAAACTTTACCTTCTTACAGTGAAACCTGAACATAATACAGTTAAACTTTACCTTCTTACAGTGAAACCTGAAAATATTAGTTAAACTTTACCTTCTTACAGTGAAACCTCAAAATATTACAGTTAAACTGAAACTTCTTACAGTGAAACCTCAAAATATTACAGTAAAAACTTTACCTTCTTACAGTGAAACCTGAACATAATACAGTTAAACTTTACCTTCTTACAGTGAAACCTGAAAATATTAGTTAAACTTTACCTTCTTACAGTGAAACCTGAACATAATACAGTTAAACTTTACTTTCTTACAGTGAAACCTGAAAATATTACAGTTAAACTGAAACTTCTTACAGTGAAACCTGAAAATATTACAGTAAAAACTTTACCTTCTTACAGTGAAACCTGAAAATATTACAGTAAAAACTTTACCTTCTTACAGTGAAACCTGAACATAATACAGTTAAATTTTACCTTCTTACAGTGAAACCTGAACATAATACAGTTAAATTTTACCTTCTTACAGTGAAACCTGAAAATATTAGTTAAACTGAAACTTCTTACAGTGAAACCTGAACATAATACAGTTAAATTTTACCTTCTTAGAGTGAAACCTCAAAATATTAGTTAAACTGAAACTTCTTACAGTGTAACCTCAAAATATTACAGTTAAACTGAAACCTCTTACGGACTGGCGACCTGTCCAGGGTGTATCCTGCCTTCCGCCCGAAGACTGCTGGGATAGGCTCCAGCATTCCCCCGTGACCCTGACGGAAAAGCGGCTTAGAAAATGGACGGATGGGATGGATGAAACTTCTTACAGTGAAACCTCAAAATATTACAGTTAAACTGAAACTTCTTACAGTGAAACCTCAAAATATTACAGTTAAACTGAAACTTCTTACAGTAAAACCTCAAAATATTACAGTTAAACTGAAACTTCTTACAGTGAAACCTGAAAATGTTACAGTTAAACTTTACCTTCTTACAGTGAAACCTGAAAATATTACAGTAAAATATTTACCTTCTTACAGTGAAACCTGAACATAATACAGTTAAACTTTACCTTCTTACAGTGAAACCTGAAAATATTAGTTAAACTTTACCTTCTTACAGTGAAACCTGAAAATATTAGTTAAACTGAAACTTCTTACAGTGAAACCTCAAAATATTACAGTAAAAACTTTACCTTCTTACAGTGAAACCTGAACATAATACAGTTAAACTTTACCTTCTTACAGTGAAACCTGAAAATATTAGTTAAACTTTACCTTCTTACAGTGAAACCTCAAAATATTACAGTTAAACTGAAACTTCTTACAGTGAAACCTCAAAATATTACAGTAAAAACTTTACCTTCTTACAGTGAAACCTGAACATAATACAGTTAAACTTTACCTTCTTACAGTGAAACCTGAAAATATTAGTTAAACTTTACCTTCTTACAGTGAAACCTGAACATAATACAGTTAAACTTTACTTTCTTACAGTGAAACCTGAAAATATTACAGTTAAACTGAAACTTCTTACAGTGAAACCTGAAAATATTACAGTAAAAACTTTACCTTCTTACAGTGAAACCTGAAAATATTACAGTAAAAACTTTACCTTCTTACAGTGAAACCTGAACATAATACAGTTAAATTTTACCTTCTTACAGTGAAACCTCAAAATATTAGTTAAACTGAAACTTCTTACAGTGAAACCTGAACATAATACAGTTAAATTTTACCTTCTTAGAGTGAAACCTCAAAATATTAGTTAAACTGAAACTTCTTACAGTGTAACCTCAAAATATTACAGTTAAACTGAAACCTCTTACGGACTGGCGACCTGTCCAGGGTGTATCCTGCCTTCCGCCCGAAGACTGCTGGGATAGGCTCCAGCATTCCCCCGTGACCCTGACGGAAAAGCGGCTTAGAAAATGGACGGATGGGATGGATGAAACTTCTTACAGTGAAACCTCAAAATATTACAGTTAAACTGAAACTTCTTACAGTGAAACCTCAAAATATTACAGTTAAACTGAAACTTCTTACAGTAAAACCTCAAAATATTACAGTTAAACTGAAACTTCTTACAGTGAAACCTGAAAATATTAGTTAAACTTCACCTTCTTACAGTGAAACCTGAAAATGTTACAGTTAAACTTTACCTTCTTACAGTGAAACCTGAAAATATTACAGTAAAATCTTTACCTTCTTACAGTGAAACCTGAACATAATACAGTTAAACTTTACCTTCTTACAGTGAAACCTGAAAATATTAGTTAAACTTTACCTTCTTACAGTGAAACCTGAAAATATTAGTTAAACCGAAACTTCTTACAGTGAAACCTCAAAATATTACAGTAAAAACTTTACCTTCTTACAGTGAAACCTGAACATAATACAGTTAAACTTTACCTTCTTACAGTGAAACCTGAAAATATTAGTTAAACTTTACCTTCTTACAGTGAAACCTCAAAATATTACAGTTAAACTGAAACTTCTTACAGTGAAACCTCAAAATATTACAGTAAAAACTTTACCTTCTTACAGTGAAACCTGAACATAATACAGTTAAACTTTACCTTCTTACAGTGAAACCTGAAAATATTAGTTAAACTTTACCTTCTTACAGTGAAACCTGAACATAATACAGTTAAACTTTACTTTCTTACAGTGAAACCTGAAAATATTACAGTTAAACTGAAACTTCTTACAGTGAAACCTGAAAATATTACAGTAAAAACTTTACCTTCTTACAGTGAAACCTGAAAATATTACAGAAAAAATTTACCTTCTTACAGTGAAACCTGAACATAATACAGTTAAATTTTACCTTCTTACAGTGAAACCTCAAAATATTAGTTAAACTGAAACTTCTTACAGTGAAACCTGAACATAATACAGTTAAATTTTACCTTCTTAGAGTGAAACCTCAAAATATTAGTTAAACTGAAACTTCTTACAGTGTAACCTCAAAATATTACAGTTAAACTGAAACCTCTTACGGACTGGCGACCTGTCCAGGGTGTATCCTGCCTTCCGCCCGAAGACTGCTGGGATAGGCTCCAGCATTCCCCCGTGACCCTGACGGAAAAGCGGCTTAGAAAATGGACGGATGGGATGGATGAAACTTCTTACAGTGAAACCTCAAAATATTACAGTTAAACTGAAACTTCTTACAGTGAAACCATAAAATATTACAGTTAAACTTTACCTTCTTACAGTGAAACCTGAAAATGTTACAGTTAAACTTTACCTTCTTACAGTGAAACCTGAAAATATTACAGTTAAACTGAAACTTCTTACAGTGAAACCTCAAAATATTACAGTAAAAACTTTACCTTCTTACAGTGAAACCTGAACATAATACAGTTAAACTTTACCTTCTTACAGTGAAACCTGAAAATATTAGTTAAACTTTACCTTCTTACAGTGAAACCTGAACATAATACAGTTAAACTTTACTTTCTTACAGTGAAACCTGAAAATATTACAGTTAAACTGAAACTTCTTACAGTGAAACCTGAAAATATTACAGTAAAAACTTTACCTTCTTACAGTGAAACCTGAAAATATTACAGTAAAAACTTTACCTTCTTACAGTGAAACCTGAACATAATACAGTTAAATTTTACCTTCTTACAGTGAAACCTCAAAATATTAGTTAAACTGAAACTTCTTACAGTGAAACCTGAACATAATACAGTTAAATTTTACCTTCTTAGAGTGAAACCTCAAAATATTAGTTAAACTGAAACTTCTTACAGTGTAACCTCAAAATATTACAGTTAAACTGAAACCTCTTATGGACTGGCGACCTGTCCAGGGTGTATCCTGCCTTCCGCCCGAAGACTGCTGGGATAGGCTCCAGCATTCCCCCGTGACCCTGACGGAAAAGCGGCTTAGAAAATGGACGGATGGGATGGATGAAACTTCTTACAGTGAAACCTCAAAATATTACAGTTAAACTGAAACTTCTTACAGTGAAACCTCAAAATATTACAGTTAAACTGAAACTTCTTACAGTAAAACCTCAAAATATTACAGTTAAACTGAAACTTCTTACAGTGAAACCTGAAAATATTAGTTAAACTTCACCTTCTTACAGTGAAACCTGAAAATGTTACAGTTAAACTTTACCTTCTTACAGTGAAACCTGAACATATTACAGTAAAATCTTTACCTTCTTACAGTGAAACCTGAACATAATACAGTTAAACTTTACCTTCTTACAGTGAAACCTGAAAATATTAGTTAAACTTTACCTTCTTACAGTGAAACCTGAAAATATTAGTTAAACTGAAACTTCTTACAGTGAAACCTCAAAATATTACAGTAAAAACTTTACCTTCTTACAGTGAAACCTGAACATAATACAGTTAAACTTTACCTTCTTACAGTGAAACCTGAAAATATTAGTTAAACTTTACCTTCTTACAGTGAAACCTCAAAATATTACAGTTAAACTGAAACTTCTTACAGTGAAACCTCAAAATATTACAGTAAAAACTTTACCTTCTTACAGTGAAACCTGAACATAATACAGTTAAACTTTACCTTCTTACAGTGAAACCTGAAAATATTAGTTAAACTTTACCTTCTTACAGTGAAACCTGAACATAATACAGTTAAACTTTACTTTCTTACAGTGAAACCTGAAAATATTACAGTTAAACTGAAACTTCTTACAGTGAAACCTGAAAATATTACAGTAAAAACTTTACCTTCTTACAGTGAAACCTGAAAATATTACAGTAAAAACTTTACCTTCTTACAGTGAAACCTGAACATAATACAGTTAAATTTTACCTTCTTACAGTGAAACCTCAAAATATTAGTTAAACTGAAATTTCTTACAGTGAAACCTGAACATAATACAGTTAAATTTTACCTTCTTACAGTGAAACCTGAACATAATACAGTTAAATTTTACCTTCTTACAGTGAAACCTCAAAATATTAGTTAAACTGAAACTTCTTACAGTGAAACCTGAACATAATACAGTTAAATTTTACCTTCTTAGAGTGAAACCTCAAAATATTAGTTAAACTGAAACTTCTTACAGTGTAACCTCAAAATATTACAGTTAAACTGAAACCTCTTATGGACTGGCGACCTGTCCAGGGTGTATCCTGCCTTCCGCCCGAAGACTGCTGGGATAGGCTCCAGCATTCCCCCGTGACCCTGACGGAAAAGCGGCTTAGAAAATGGACGGATGGGATGGATGAAACTTCTTACAGTGAAACCTCAAAATATTACAGTTAAACTGAAACTTCTTACAGTGAAACCTCAAAATATTACAGTTAAACTGAAACTTCTTACAGTAAAACCTCAAAATATTACAGTTAAACTGAAACTTCTTACAGTGAAACCTGAAAATATTAGTTAAACTTCACCTTCTTACAGTGAAACCTGAAAATGTTACAGTTAAACTTTACCTTCTTACAGTGAAACCTGAAAATATTACAGTAAAATCTTTACCTTCTTACAGTGAAACCTGAACATAATACAGTTAAACTTTACCTTCTTACAGTGAAACCTGAAAATATTAGTTAAACTTTACCTTCTTACAGTGAAACCTGAAAATATTAGTTAAACTGAAACTTCTTACAGTGAAACCTCAAAATATTACAGTAAAAACTTTACCTTCTTACAGTGAAACCTGAACATAATACAGTTAAACTTTACCTTCTTACAGTGAAACCTGAAAATATTAGTTAAACTTTACCTTCTTACAGTGAAACCTCAAAATATTACAGTTAAACTGAAACTTCTTACAGTGAAACCTCAAAATATTACAGTAAAAACTTTACCTTCTTACAGTGAAACCTGAACATAATACAGTTAAACTTTACCTTCTTACAGTGAAACCTGAAAATATTAGTTAAACTTTACCTTCTTACAGTGAAACCTGAACATAATACAGTTAAACTTTACTTTCTTACAGTGAAACCTGAAAATATTACAGTTAAACTGAAACTTCTTACAGTGAAACCTGAAAATATTACAGTAAAAACTTTACCTTCTTACAGTGAAACCTGAAAATATTACAGTAAAAACTTTACCTTCTTACAGTGAAACCTGAACATAATACAGTTAAATTTTACCTTCTTACAGTGAAACCTCAAAATATTAGTTAAACTGAAATTTCTTACAGTGAAACCTGAACATAATACAGTTAAATTTTACCTTCTTAGAGTGAAACCTCAAAATATTAGTTAAACTGAAACTTCTTACAGTGTAACCTCAAAATATTACAGTTAAACTGAAACCTCTTATGGACTGGCGACCTGTCCAGGGTGTATCCTGCCTTCCGCCCGAAGACTGCTGGGATAGGCTCCAGCATTCCCCCGTGACCCTGACGGAAAAGCGGCTTAGAAAATGGACGGATGGGATGGATGAAACTTCTTACAGTGAAACCTCAAAATATTACAGTTAAACTGAAACTTCTTACAGTGAAACCTCAAAATATTACAGTTAAACTGAAACTTCTTACAGTAAAACCTCAAAATATTACAGTTAAACTGAAACTTCTTACAGTGAAACCTGAAAATATTAGTTAAACTTCACCTTCTTACAGTGAAACCTGAAAATGTTACAGTTAAACTTTACCTTCTTACAGTGAAACCTGAAAATATTACAGTAAAATCTTTACCTTCTTACAGTGAAACCTGAACATAATACAGTTAAACTTTACCTTCTTACAGTGAAACCTGAAAATATTAGTTAAACTTTACCTTCTTACAGTGAAACCTGAAAATATTAGTTAAACTGAAACTTCTTACAGTGAAACCTCAAAATATTACAGTAAAAACTTTACCTTCTTACAGTGAAACCTGAACATAATACAGTTAAACTTTACCTTCTTACAGTGAAACCTGAAAATATTAGTTAAACTTTACCTTCTTACAGTGAAACCTCAAAATATTACAGTTAAACTGAAACTTCTTACAGTGAAACCTCAAAATATTACAGTAAAAACTTTACCTTCTTACAGTGAAACCTGAACATAATACAGTTAAACTTTACCTTCTTACAGTGAAACCTGAAAATATTAGTTAAACTTTACCTTCTTACAGTGAAACCTGAACATAATACAGTTAAACTTTACTTTCTTACAGTGAAACCTGAAAATATTACAGTTAAACTGAAACTTCTTACAGTGAAACCTGAAAATATTACAGTAAAAACTTTACCTTCTTACAGTGAAACCTGAAAATATTACAGTAAAAACTTTACCTTCTTACAGTGAAACCTGAACATAATACAGTTAAATTTTACCTTCTTACAGTGAAACCTCAAAATATTAGTTAAACTGAAACTTCTTACAGTGAAACCTGAACATAATACAGTTAAATTTTACCTTCTTAGAGTGAAACCTCAAAATATTAGTTAAACTGAAACTTCTTACAGTGTAACCTCAAAATATTACAGTTAAACTGAAACCTCTTACGGACTGGCGACCTGTCCAGGGTGTATCCTGCCTTCCGCCCGAAGACTGCTGGGATAGGCTCCAGCATTCCCCCGTGACCCTGACGGAAAAGCGGCTTAGAAAATGGACGGATGGGATGGATGAAACTTCTTACAGTGAAACCTCAAAATATTACAGTTAAACTGAAACTTCTTACAGTGAAACCTCAAAATATTACAGTTAAACTGAAACTTCTTACAGTAAAACCTCAAAATATTACAGTTAAACTGAAACTTCTTACAGTGAAACCTGAAAATATTAGTTAAACTTCACCTTCTTACAGTGAAACCTGAAAATGTTACAGTTAAACTTTACCTTCTTACAGTGAAACCTGAAAATATTACAGTAAAATCTTTACCTTCTTACAGTGAAACCTGAACATAATACAGTTAAACTTTACCTTCTTACAGTGAAACCTGAAAATATTAGTTAAACTTTACCTTCTTACAGTGAAACCTGAAAATATTAGTTAAACCGAAACTTCTTACAGTGAAACCTCAAAATATTACAGTAAAAACTTTACCTTCTTACAGTGAAACCTGAACATAATACAGTTAAACTTTACCTTCTTACAGTGAAACCTGAAAATATTAGTTAAACTTTACCTTCTTACAGTGAAACCTCAAAATATTACAGTTAAACTGAAACTTCTTACAGTGAAACCTCAAAATATTACAGTAAAAACTTTACCTTCTTACAGTGAAACCTGAACATAATACAGTTAAACTTTACCTTCTTACAGTGAAACCTGAAAATATTAGTTAAACTTTACCTTCTTACAGTGAAACCTGAACATAATACAGTTAAACTTTACTTTCTTACAGTGAAACCTGAAAATATTACAGTTAAACTGAAACTTCTTACAGTGAAACCTGAAAATATTACAGTAAAAACTTTACCTTCTTACAGTGAAACCTGAAAATATTACAGTAAAAACTTTACCTTCTTACAGTGAAACCTGAACATAATACAGTTAAATTTTACCTTCTTACAGTGAAACCTCAAAATATTAGTTAAACTGAAACTTCTTACAGTGAAACCTGAACATAATACAGTTAAATTTTACCTTCTTAGAGTGAAACCTCAAAATATTAGTTAAACTGAAACTTCTTACAGTGTAACCTCAAAATATTACAGTTAAACTGAAACCTCTTACGGACTGGCGACCTGTCCAGGGTGTATCCTGCCTTCCGCCCGAAGACTGCTGGGATAGGCTCCAGCATTCCCCCGTGACCCTGACGGAAAAGCGGCTTAGAAAATGGACGGATGGGATGGATGAAACTTCTTACAGTGAAACCTCAAAATATTACAGTTAAACTGAAACTTCTTACAGTGAAACCATAAAATATTACAGTTAAACTTTACCTTCTTACAGTGAAACCTGAAAATATTACAGTTAAACTTTACCTTCTTACAGTGAAACCTGAAAATATTACAGTTAAACTGAAACTTCTTACAGTGAAACCTCAAAATATTACAGTAAAAACTTTACCTTCTTACAGTGAAACCTCTGCTGGGATAGGCTCCAGCATTCCCCCGTGACCCTGACGGAGAAGCGGCTTAGAAAATGGATGGATGGGATGGATGAAACTTCTTACAGTGAAACCTCAAAATATTACAGTTAAACTTTACCTTCTTACAGTGAAACCTGAAAATATTAGTTAAACTTTACCTTCTTACAGTGAAACCTGAAAATATTACAGTTAAACTTTACCTTCTTACAGTGAAACCTCAAAATATTACAGTTAAACTATACCTTCTTACAGTGAAACCTCAAAATATTACAGTTAAACTGAAACTTCTTACAGTGAATCCTGAAAATATTACAGTTAAACCTTACCTTCTTACAGTGAAACCTGAAAATATTACAGGTAAACTTTACCTTCTTACAGTGAAACCTCAAAATATTACAGTTAAACTGAAACTTCTTACAGTGAAACCTCAAAATATTACAGTTAAACTGAAACTTCTTACAGTGAAACCTCAAAATATTACAGTAAAAACTTTACCTTCTTACAGTGAAACCTGAACATAATACAGTTAAACTTTACCTTCTTACAGTGAAACCTGAAAATATTAGTTAAACTGTACTTTCTTACAGTGAAACCTGAACATAATACAGTTAAACTTTACCTTCTTACAGTGAAACCTGAAAATATTACAGTTAAACTGAAACTTCTTACAGTGAAACCTGAAAATATTAGTTAAACTTTACCTTCTTACAGTGAAACTTCAAAATATTACAGTTAAACTTTACCTTCTTACAGTGAAACCTGAAAATATTAGTTAAACTTTACCTTCTTACAGTGAAACTTCAAAATATTACAGTTAAACTTTACCTTCTTACAGTGAAACCTCAAAATATTAGTTAAACTTTACCTTCTTACAGTGAAACTTCAAAATATTACAGTTAAACTTTACCTTCTTACAGTGAAACCTGAAAATATTACAGTTAAACTGAAACTTCTTACAGTGAAACCTGAAAATATTAGTTAAACTTTACCTTCTTACAGTGAAACTTCAAAATATTACAGTTAAACTTTACCTTCTTACAGTGAAACCTGAAAATATTAGTTAAACTTTACCTTCTTACAGTGAAACTTCAAAATATTACAGTTAAACTTTACCTTCTTACAGTGAAACCTCAAAATATTAGTTAAACTTTACCTTCTTACAGTGAAACCTCAAAATATTAGTTAAACTTTACCTTCTTACAGTGAAACTTCAAAATATTACAGTTAAACTTTACCTTCTTACAGTGAAACCTGAAAATATTACAGTTAAACTGAAACTTCTTACAGTGAAACCTGAAAATATTAGTTAAACTTTACCTTCTTACAGTGAAACTTCAAAATATTACAGTTAAACTTTACCTTCTTACAGTGAAACTTCAAAATATTACAGTTAAACTTTACCTTCTTACAGTGAAACCTCAAAATATTAGTTAAACTTTACCTTCTTACAGTGAAACTTCAAAATATTACAGTTAAACTTTACCTTCTTACAGTGAAACCTGAAAATATTACAGTTAAACTGAAACTTCTTACAGTGAAACCTGAAAATATTAGTTAAACTTTACCTTCTTACAGTGAAACTTCAAAATATTACAGTTAAACTTTACCTTCTTACAGTGAAACCTGAAAATATTAGTTAAACTTTACCTTCTTACAGTGAAACTTCAAAATATTACAGTTAAACTTTACCTTCTTACAGTGAAACCTGAACATAATACAGTTAAACTTTACCTTCTTACAGTGAAAACTGAACATAATACAGTTAAACTTTACCTTCTTACAGTGAAACCTGAAAATAGTAGTTAAACTGAAATTTCTTACAGTGAAACCTGAACATAATACAGTTAAATTTTACCTTCTTACAGTGAAACCTCAAAATATTAGTTAAACTGAAACTTCTTACAGTGAAACCTCAAAATATTACAGTTAAACTGAAACTTCTTACGGACTGGCAACCTGTCCAAGGTGTATCCTGCCTTCCGCCCGAAGACTGCTGGGATAGGCTCCAGCATTCCCCCGTGACCCTGACGGAGAAGCGGCTTAGAAAATGGATGGATGGGATGGATGAAACTTCTTACAGTGAAACCTCAAAATATTACAGTTAAACTGAAACTTCTTACAGTGAAACCTCAAAATATTACAGTTAAACTGAAACTTCTTACAGTAAAACCTCAAAATATTACAGTTAAACTGAAACTTCTTACAGTGAAACCTGAAAATATTAGTTAAACTTCACCTTCTTACAGTGAAACCTGAAAATGTTACAGTTAAACTTTACCTTCTTACAGTGAAACCTGAAAATATTACAGTAAAATCTTTACCTTCTTACAGTGAAACCTGAACATAATACAGTTAAACTTTACCTTCTTACAGTGAAACCTGAAAATATTAGTTAAACTTTACCTTCTTACAGTGAAACCTGAAAATATTAGTTAAACTGAAACTTCTTACAGTGAAACCTCAAAATATTACAGTAAAAACTTTACCTTCTTACAGTGAAACCTGAACATAATACAGTTAAACTTTACCTTCTTACAGTGAAACCTGAAAATATTAGTTAAACTTTACCTTCTTACAGTGAAACCTCAAAATATTACAGTTAAACTGAAACTTCTTACAGTGAAACCTCAAAATATTACAGTAAAAACTTTACCTTCTTACAGTGAAACCTGAACATAATACAGTTAAACTTTACCTTCTTACAGTGAAACCTGAAAATATTAGTTAAACTTTACCTTCTTACAGTGAAACCTGAACATAATACAGTTAAACTTTACTTTCTTACAGTGAAACCTGAAAATATTACAGTTAAACTGAAACTTCTTACAGTGAAACCTGAAAATATTACAGTAAAAACTTTACCTTCTTACAGTGAAACCTGAAAATATTACAGTAAAAACTTTACCTTCTTACAGTGAAACCTGAACATAATACAGTTAAATTTTACCTTCTTACAGTGAAACCTCAAAATATTAGTTAAACTGAAACTTCTTACAGTGAAACCTGAACATAATACAGTTAAATTTTACCTTCTTAGAGTGAAACCTCAAAATATTAGTTAAACTGAAACTTCTTACAGTGTAACCTCAAAATATTACAGTTAAACTGAAACCTCTTACGGACTGGCGACCTGTCCAGGGTGTATCCTGCCTTCCGCCCGAAGACTGCTGGGATAGGCTCCAGCATTCCCCCGTGACCCTGACGGAAAAGCGGCTTAGAAAATGGACGGATGGGATGGATGAAACTTCTTACAGTGAAACCTCAAAATATTACAGTTAAACTGAAACTTCTTACAGTGAAACCATAAAATATTACAGTTAAACTTTACCTTCTTACAGTGAAACCTGAAAATATTACAGTTAAACTTTACCTTCTTACAGTGAAACCTGAAAATATTACAGTTAAACTGAAACTTCTTACAGTGAAACCTCAAAATATTACAGTAAAAACTTTACCTTCTTACAGTGAAACCTCTGCTGGGATAGGCTCCAGCATTCCCCCGTGACCCTGACGGAGAAGCGGCTTAGAAAATGGATGGATGGGATGGATGAAACTTCTTACAGTGAAACCTCAAAATATTACAGTTAAACTGAAACTTTTTACAGTGAAACCTGAAAATATTACAGTTAAACTTTACCTTCTTACAGTGAAACCTCAAAATATTACAGTAAAAACTTCACCTTCTTACAGTGAAACCTGAACATAATACAGTTAAACTTTACCTTCTTACAGTGAAACCTGAAAATATTAGTTAAACTTTACCTTCTTACAGTGAAACCTGAAAATATTAGTTAAACTGAAACTTCTTACAGTGAAACCTCAAAATATTACAGTAAAAACTTTACCTTCTTACAGTGAAACCTCAAAATATTACAGTAAAAACTTTACCTTCTTACAGTGAAACCTGAACATAATACAGTTAAACTTTACCTTCTTACAGTGAAACCTGAACATAATACATTTAAACTTTACCTTCTTTAATATCTGAAGATCTTATAATGAAACATCATTTTACAATATTTGAGTTCATCATAGTCACACTGAGTAACACCTCAGTATCCTTTAGCACTGCTGCACTCTTTAAATAAATATTTCTGCACTGTATTTAATTTTTGATGTGGTTAAATCTTACAGTAACATCCCTGCATTAAATCCTGCCAATGTTACTGTCTCACACCTGGCTGTGATGTGTCTGTGTGCAGCGGACGTAGACGACCCCTGTGAGAAGATGCTGTGTGTCTGTGACCGAGACGTCGCAAGGTGTTTGAAGAAAGCTCCGTTTAACCTGGAGTACAGCGTGTACCCCGGCTTCCTCTGTGGAGCCGACTTTCCAACATGTGCTTATTACTGATGCCTACACACAAACACATTCCCCTCAGTTACATCATTATAGAGTTCCTGTTTCTGGAGTAACGTCCTCGTGTCCTTCCTGAAACGCACTGTCCGTCAGACGTTTGTGGGCGTTCTAATAATAATGATCATGTTTTCTTTATCAGGTCACAGAATCTTCCCACATTAAAGCCTAATCAGGTTCATTTAGAGGAAAACAGTATCAATGTTTAAATATCTGTGCCAACCCCGGTGGTTACTAAGGTTTCGCTAGGTCGTTGATATGGTATCCCATGTTGCTAGGTTGCAGCGATGGTATTCCAGCTGGTTACCAAGTGATATCCTAGCTTGCTAAGTTGTTGCAGGATTGTTGCTATTGTATCCCAGGTGGTTGCTTAAGTTTTACTAGGCTGTTCCTATGGTATTCCGGGTGGTTGTTAAGGTGTAAATAGGCTAATGCTATGATATTCCTGGTGGTTGCAAAGTTGTTAAGATGCTGCTGCAACGGTATTCCAGGTGGTATCCTAGCTTGTTGCTAAGGTGTTGCAGGATTGTTATTGTATCCCATGTGATTACAAATATTTTGCTTGGCCATTGCTACGGTATCCCTGTTGGTTATTAATGTGTTGCTAGGCTGCTGCTATTGTGTTTCTATGGTATGCCAGGTGGTTGCTAAGATGTTGCGATGGTATCCCAGGTTTTTGCTAAGAAGTTGCTAGGCTGTTACTATGGCAATTCTAGGCTATTCCAGGTGGTTGCTATGTTTTTAAACCACTTTTGGACAGAAAACTGTAATTATTTAGACAAAAAAAAGTTACTTCAACTACATTTCCCGCAAACCTTTGATGGGCAGTGCATAGAAGCCTCTTTCTTACTAACATTAAATCATTCTCTGATAGCACGATTCACTTTTATCAATTTGTTTTTATTAAAAACATGGTCATTCATTTTGCTTCAGCATTAAGCGAAAAAGGGGAATCAATACAAAAATAAACATTTATAAAATCAACAAAATTACAAACTACAACAGACAAATAACGAACACAACCTGTACGGAATAAAGAATTTACCGTAACTAACTGAGCCTCGGCGAACTTCACTTCCTTAACGATGAATTATGAACGTTCACACACACACACACACACACACACACACACACACACACACACACACACACACACACTCATACAATAACAGTCCGACTTCAAACCGTAGCCCTTAACATTCGACGATCAGATGGGCGAATCAGGCTGAACGGAAAAAACCTGCATTACGGTTCTATAATAAACTCAGTATCACAACACAAACAGAACAGGACACTGGAACGTATTACTGGGTTATTACTGAGGGTTTCAAGTGCAAAATAACCTTAAGAGAAGCACTTGATATTAAGACGTCTTTAAAATTTACACTCTTGTGCAAAAGTCTGGACAAATTCCATGTGTGTGTTGATTTTCTGAGTGTGAATAAGTTTACACATCCTCTACAGGGACACAGTCAATGCACAGTTTAATACACAGTCACACAGATAAATGACATGTACATCGTTTAGTAGATCAGATGGAGCTCAATATGGGTTGCAGTTCAACTGTTTATTTTCCTATTTGATTTTTTTTCTGGCTTCTTTTTTTGAGGGAAATTACATTCATCTTTAAACAAAACTGCTACATTATTGAGAATTTGATTTTTTTAATGGGAAAATGTTACTAAAATTCAATGAAACAATTGTGGGTTATTTTTAGTTATTAAACTTGTCATTACTGTTTGGATTTTTAAAAAATAATTAGCAAATCACAAAAATAAAAGCTTTTAGCTGTTTTCTGAAGTCGGGGCCTAGTATTTCCCACGTTTGTGAGAATATTTCATTTATTTTATGAACATTAGATTTTAGGAAACAAAACAAATGTGAACAAAGTGTCACATCTTAAGCTTTAATTTTCCCCAGTTGGTCAAATTAAGCAAGCATGTAAAAACCGAATGCTTAAATTCACTGAAAAACGCCATATTTAAGTCCGTGCGCTTCAGAGGATGTGTTAGCTAATCTGCGATGAAAAAACAAAGAAAACGTTGAAGAAACTTTGTGTAGAATTACAAGCATAACTGGGAACAACGCCCAAACGTGCACCATGTTACAGTATTTCAGAGTATTTTGCTGCTCGCTTTGCTGCAGCAGGACTGAATCAACTCATCTCTTAATCCGATAAATCAAATTTCTCCAGTTCCCCCCCCAAATGTAGTCAATCAACACTGGAGCTATAAGGCTAATGTAGCTAAACAAGTGATGGCAGCTTATTATCTTAGCAATTAGCACTGCATGCCTTTAAAATCTGCATTAGAAAAACAAGATCTAAAGTAGCATCATTTTATATATATATATATATATATATATATATATATATATATATATATATATATATACACACACACACACACACACACACACACATATATACACACAATTTTATATATATATATATATATATATATATATACACACACATATACACACACTATTATATATACATATACACACACTATTATATATATTTATATATATATAAATAATAGTGTGTATATGTATGTGTATATATATATATAAAATAGTGTGTGTGTATATAAATATATATATATATATATATATATAAATAATTGTGTGTGTGTATATATGTATGTGTATATATATAATAGTGTGTGTGTATATGTATGTATGTATATAATAGTGTGTGTGTATATGTATGTGTGTATATATATATATATATATATATATATATATATATATATATATATATAAATAATAGTGTGTGTGTATATGTATGTATATATATATATATATATATATATATATATATATATATATATATATATATAAATAATAGTGTGTGTATATGTATATATATATATATATATATATATAAATGTAAAAGCATCCTAATTAAGGTGCTGTTAATGTTTTAGCTGATAACCATTTCATACAGTGTCTATTAGAGACACTGAACACGGCCAGATGCACAGTCAGCACTGTGCTGATTTATCTTAGCTTCCATTACGTGTTAGCTATGTTAGCCTCGTAGCTCCAGAGCTTAACTCAAAGAAGCCAACTTCAGACCCCGAATGCGTCCCAGCTGGTGGGCCGAGTCTGAGGAAGGCGAGGAAACTGGGAGTCAGACTGTGTGTGAGGACTGAGCTGTGCTGATTATATAGCGAGGCTGAGCCGAACTGCCCGCTGTGTGTTTAAGCAGGAATAATAGCCACCCTTCACCTGGTTCATGTGTACACACCTTTCCATCACCTGCCCAGCACATACTCATCGTCCCAGATGACGACCAACGTGTTATTACCGTGGAGACGGTGGGCAGGAGAGCCGGCTGTGCTGGAAAGAGCTTTAAACTCGCTCTGATAGGGGAACTCCACCAAAACTCCAGCATAATCAAGCAGTTAAGATGTAAACGGAGCGGTACTCAGTGTGGTTCTAGATAGATTTAAACAGTCAGAACCGTTCACAGTGGTGGTGATAGGAACCAGACGTCCCCCCTCTAAAAGCTCCTCACAGTGGTGGTGATGGGAACCAGACGTCCCTCTAAAAGCTCCTCACAGTGGTGGTGATGGGAACCAGACGTCCCTCTAAAAGCTCCTACAGAAAGTTCCTACATGAACTGGTTCTGAATTCTTTGCCTGATGACTGAGACGCTGTTTTATAAGAGTTTAGAGAACTTCAACTCCATTCATGGTGGAGGGAGACATGCAGGGCGCTGTGCGGCAAAATAGTCCCCAAAGAAAACTCATTATTCCAGATTTTCCACTGTTTTCCATCATCAACATTCCTGATAAGCTCCGGAGACTCGTGTAGGTTCTCTGGTGGTTCTGGATGGTAAATAAAGTGTCTACATCTGTGTGTGTGTGTTATGCGTGGTGTGTGTGTGTGTGTGTGTGTGTGTGTTATGCGTGGTGTGTGTGTGTTATGCGTGGTGTGTGTGTGTGTTATGCATGGTGTGTGTGTGTGTGTGTGTGTTATGCGTGGTGTGTGTGTGTGTTATGCGTGGTGTGTGTGTGTGTTATGCGTGGTGTGTGTGTGTGTGTGTGTGTGTTATGCGTGGTGTGTGTGTGTGTGTGTTATGCGTGGTGTGTGTGTGTGTGTGTGTTATGCGTGGTGTGTGTGTGTTATGCGTGGTGTGTGTGTGTTATGCTTGGTGTGTGTGTGTGTTATGCGTGGTGTGTGTGTGTGTTATGCGTGGTGTGTGTTTGTTATGCGTGGTGTGTGTGTTTGTTATGCGTGGTGTGTGTGTGTTATGCGTGGTGTGTGTTATGCGTGGTGTGTGTGTGTTATGCTTGGTGTGTGTGTGTGTGTTATGCATGGTGTGTGTGTGTTATGCATGGTGTGTGTGTGTGTGTTATGCGTGGTGTGTGTGTGTTATGCTTGGTGTGTGTGTGTGTGTGTGTTATGCATGGTGTGTGTGTGTTATGCGAGGTGTGTGTGTTTGTTATGCGTGGTGTGTGTGTTTGTTATGCGTGGTGTGTGTGTGTTATGCGTGGTGTGTGTGTGTGTGTGTTATGCGTGGTGTGTGTGTGTTATGCTTGGTGTGTGTGTGTGTGTGTTATGCATGGTGTGTGTGTTATGCGTGGTGTGTTATGCGTGGTGTGTGTGTGTTATGCGTGGTGTGTGTGTGTTATGCGTGGTGTTATGCGTGGTGTGTGTGTGTTATGCGTGGTGTGTGTGTTATGCGTGGTGTGTGTGTGATGCGTGGTGTGTGTGTGTTATGCGTGGTGTGTGTGTTATGCTTGGGGTGTGTGTGTGTGTTATGCGTGGTGTGTGTGTGTGTTATGCGTGGTGTGTGTGTAATGCTTGGGGTGTGTGTGTGTGTTATGCGTGGTGTGTGTGTGTGTGTGTTATGCGTGGTGTGTGTGTGTGTGATATGCGTGGTGTGTGTGTGTGTGTGTTATGCGTGGTGTGTGTGTGTGTGTGTGTTATGCGTGGTGTGTGTGTGTGTTATGCGTGGTGTGTGTGTTATGCTTGGGGTGTGTGTGTGTTATGCTTGGGGTGTGTGTGTGTGTTATGCGTGGTGTGTGTGTGTTATGCGTGGTGTGTGTGTGTTATGCGTGGTGTGTGTGTGTGTGTGTTATGCATGGTGTGTGTGTGTTATGCGTGGTGTGTGTGTGTTATGCGTGGTGTGTGTGTGTTATGCGTGGTGTGTGTGTGTGTGTTATGCATGGTGTGTGTGTGTTATGCATGGTGTGTGTGTGTTATGCGTGGTGTGTGTGTGTGTGTGTGTTATGCCTGGTGTGTGTGTGTGTTATGCGTGGTGTGTGTGTGTTATGCATGGTGTGTGTGTGTTATGCATGGTGTGTGTGTGTTATGCACGGTGTGTGTGTTTTATGCGTGGTGTATGTGTGTTATGCGTGGTGTGTGTGTGTGTGTTATGCGTGGTGTGTGTGTGTTATGCGTGGTGTGTGTGTGTGTGTTATGCGTGGTGTGTGTGTGTGTGTTATGCGTGGTGTGTGTGTGTTATGCGTGGTGTGTGTGTGTGTGTGTTATGCGTGGTGTGTGTGTGTTATGCGTGGTGTGTGTGTGTGTTATGCGTGGTGTGTGTGTGTGTTATGCGTGGTGTGTGTTATGCGTGGTGTGTGTGTGTTATGCGTGGTGTGTGTGTGTTATGCGTGGTGTGTGTGTGTTATGCGTGGTGTGTGTGTGTGTTATGCGTGGTGTGTGTTATGCGTGGTGTGTGTGTGTTATGCGTGGTGTGTGTGTGTGTGTTATGCGTGGTGTGTGTGGTGTGTGTGTGTTATGCGTGGTGTGTGTGTGTGTGTGTTATGCGTGGTGTGTGTGTGTGTTATGCGTGGTGTGTGTGTGTTATGCATGGTGTGTGTGTGTTATGCGTGGTGTGTGTGTGTGTTATGCGTGGTGTGTGTGTGTTATGCATGGTGTGTGTGTGTTATGCGTGGTGTGTGTGTGTGTGTTATGCGTGGTGTGTGTGTGTGTGTTATGCGTGGTGTGTGTGTGTTATGCGTGGTGTGTGTGTTTGTGTTATGCGTGGTTATGCGTGGTGTGTGTGTGTGTGTTATGCGTGGTGTGTGTGTGTTATGCGTGGTGTGTGTGTGTTATGCGTGGTGTGTGTGTTTGTGTTATGCGTGGTGTGTGTGTGTGTGTGTTATGCGTGGTGTGTGTGTGTTATGCGTGGTGTGTGTGTGTTATGCGTGGTGTGTGTGTGTGTGTTATGCGTGGTGTGTGTGTGTGTGTTATGCGTGGTGTGTGTGTGTGTGCATCAGCTGCTGGACCACCATGTCTATGTTAATGATGGGGTTGAAGTACAGAGCCCAGTAAAACAGGCAGTTACACACGAAGTGAGGGACCAGCGGCCAGAAGAGCATGAAGGCCAAGCTGTGGGTCAGCATCTTCCACAGGTGACCAAACATCCGCTTAGGGAGCGTCCTAAAACACGCAGAGGGAGAGAACGGTCACTAACGGTCAGGGGAAAACATGCATTACTATTAAACCACATCAATATCATCTATAACAACAATAGACCAACAAAATAAAATACAATAATAACACTAAACTCATGACGTGGTGAATCCAGCACTAAAGTGAAAGTTCTCATTTAATATCGCTCCACTTAAAGGGGAACTGCACCAATTCTTAAAATCCCCCATAATCCAGGGTGTGAGGTGAAATCAGAGGTTCAGAGGGTTTAGTGTGAAACGGTTCTTTACAGTGGTGGTGATGGGAACCAGGCGTCGCCATGACTACAACACAGATATAGACACTTTATTTACCATCCAGAACCACCAGAGAACCTACACGAGTCTTCTGAGCTTATATGGAATGCTGATGATGGAAAACAGTGGAAAATCTGGAATAATGAGTTTTCTTTGGGGACTATTTTGCCGCACAGCGCCCTGCATGTCTCCCTCCACCATGAATGGAGTTGAAGTTCTCTAAACTCTCATAAAACAGTGTCTCAGTCATCAGGCAGTGAATTCAGAACCAGTTCATGTAGGAACTTTCTGTAGGAGCTTTTAGAGGGACGTCTGGTTCCTATCACCACCACTCTGAACAGGTCTGACTCTGTATGTTTATCTAGAACCATATTAACCCATTCTGAACTGCTCTGTTTAATCATTATACAGGAATTTAGGAAAAATGGTGGAATTCCCCTTCAAAGACACATTATGCTGTGGTTTTGTTTTATTCTGTTCCTGTTCAGTCCGCCCACAAAATAAACAACACAAAACCCAAACTTCAAACCAACTCCACAGCTCATTCTACTGCGTGCTTCGTGCTGATGGGCGGGAAGGGGAGTCGGAGCCACAGGGTAACAAAAAAAGTTTCCATGTTGTTGCAGTTCAGCTGTTTAACCACCAGAGGCTCAAATAACCTCAATTCTGACTCCTGTGCCTTTAAAGAACTGGAATATTTTGCTTTGTTGGAGGTTCAAACTTCTTTAACATGCGAACGCGAGTGCGTAGGTGTGGTCACCTGATCTCCCCTCGGCTCCAGACCCTCCAGAAGCTGCAGCCCTCCAGCACAGACAGCAGCATGGCGTTAACGATAACGAAGCGGGACGTCCAGTAGTGAACGCTCAGCCAGTCCCACGCGAACTCCGCCAGCAGCTGATAGGGCAGCAGAGAGAACTTCACCAGGAACTCGACCCACTGACGCCACGTGGGCTCCACCTGCTGGAGAGTAATTAACACAGACGGACATGTTAAAACCACAAGCTGCATGAACGAGTTTCTGAACTCCTGGAATCACCTGAACTTCTGCTCCTAAACAGACAGGTTAGTCTGGAGGCGGAGCCTTGCTTTGGCCCCGCCCCTGCACTGTACAGCACCTGTCCTTTATGGTCACATGGTGAGCAGTTAGGGTACATTCACATCACAGGCCTCGTTGCTCAGATCCGATCTCTCTGACTCAGCGGTTCAGACTCGTTTAGGTCAGTGACGTCACGTGACTGAATCACTGCATCATCAGCACAAACTAACAAGCAGAACAAGCTTCGCTGAGAAGATCATTAACTCTGATCAGCTCTCAGCTTCGTTATTAGAGCCAGACGGAGGAGGAAAAGGTGAGACGAGCTGCTTCTCCACCGTTTACAGGCTTTAACGTCTGAAAACATCAGATCTGAGTCACAGTAGGGCAGAAAATCTGACCACTGCCACTTCAGCCTGGGACGAACGGTGATGTGGACGCAGCCTCAGATTCCGCAGATTTGAAGCAAATGTGTCCTGAAGTCTGAAAGTCAGTGAGGAACATTAAGAATCGCTGTATTTTCTGAGAAGCTGAGCAATAAGAGGACCAAACCCACCGGAGTCCTGCTGGGCGCATCGTCCAGGCGAGGGTGTGGCGAGCGCGCGGGGCAGCAGGTCTGAATGAAGGGGAGGAAGGTGTCCTCATAGTCGAACAGGTACAGGTAGAGGATGGTGAGACGAGGAGAGTCTTTCAGAGCGTAAAGGAGGAAGAGAGACTTCCCTCCATTCACCGCCTACAGAAAGAGAGAGAGAGCGACAGAGAGAGCGACAGAGAGAGAGACAGAGAGAGAGAGAGACAGACAGAGAGAGAGAGAGAGACAGAGAGAGAGAGAGAGAGACAGAGAGAGAGAAGAGACAGAGACAGACAGATAATTACATCTTAGTCTGCATAGCACTAATAAGGACAAACATTAAGGCCACGCCCACTTTTTAAAGCCTCTATATCTCAGAAAGGCCAGAACTGTGCCCTTGGTCTACTGGGCACGCGGACATCGAGGACGTTCTGCCGGTTCACCTTGTACTCCCACAGGTTCTGCGGTGGTTTGACTCCCAGCTCTCGGACCTTGTGCAGCTCCTCCATCACAGCCCGTCTGTGGGAAGGGTTCTCGATGCTGTACGGAGGTCTAGATAACTCCTCGTCACTCAGCAGGGTCAGTAACCTGATACACACAGAGGCCGACATCCGGTTTAGATCGTGTGGAAAACTGTCCAAGAATCAGGGTTAGCTCCGCCCACACTCACACTGCTCGGAAACTGTTCCGACATTTGATGGAAACGTTTTGTATCATTCCACTCACCACTGGTTGCTAAGCAACAACAACAGCCGCTTTACTGGAGGCTGGTGGGACTAATTTTTCAGGCGGAGGAAATGACCAACATTACAAACTCACTAACTTTACATTTAAACACTAAAAAGTGCCGAGCTGCAGAAAATACAGCGATTCTTAATGTTCCTCACCAACTTTCAGACTTCGGGACACATTTATTTCAAATCTACGGGATCTGAGGCTGCGTCCACATCACCAGGCTGAAGCGGCTCAAATCCGATTTCCTGCCCTGATGTGACTCAGATCTGGTGTTTTCAGGGCTGTGAGGAATCTGATCTTCTCAAATCCGACCTGAGCCGCTTTCATATGTGGTCCAAGATCGGATACGTAGGTTATATTAATCTCATGGTATAAAACACAGTGTAGAAATAATCCCAGGCTATAATAATAGTGTGTTATAAAACAAGGCATAGAAATAATCCCAGGTTATATTAATCTTGTTCTATAAAACGGACCGAAGAAATAATCCCAGGTTATATTAATGTTGTATTATAAAACAAGCCAGAGAAATAATCCCAGATTACATTAATCTTCTTCTATAAAACGGACCGTAGAAAAAATCCCAGGTTATATTACCCTTGTATTACAAAACAAGCCGTAGAATTAATCCCAGATTACATTAACCTCATGATATAAAAAACTCCCAGAGATAATCCCAGATTACATTAACCACGTGTTATAAAAAAACCCATAGAAATAATCCCAGATTACATTAACCTCGTGTTATAAAAAACCCATAGAAATAATCCCAGATTACATTAACCTTGTGTTATAAAAAAACCCATAGAAATAATCCCAGATTACATTAACCTTGTGTTATAAAAAACCAATAGAAATAATCCCAGATTACATTAACCTCGTCCCAGATTACATTAACCTAGTGTTATAAAAAACCCATAGAAATAATCCCAGATTACATTAACCTTGTGTTATAAAAAAACCCATAGAAATAATCCCAGATTACATTAACCTTGTGTTATAAAAAACCCATAGAAATAATCCCAGATTACATTAACCTTGTGTTATAAAAAACCCATAGAAATAATCCCAGATTACATTAACCTTGTGTTATAAAAAACCCATAGAAATAATCCCAGATTACATTAACCTGGTGTTATAAAAATAAACCATAGAAATAATCCCAGTTTGTATTAATTCAGTGTTACAAAATGAATTTGTTTCTAACCTGCCGTTAACCTTCTCTTCTATGAAAATCTCTCTGTACTGATGGGCCCATGCCCCCAGGTACTCCATCCACAGAGTGACATCATCAGTCGTCCACTTGCTGACGGGCTTACTAACCAGAACTTCATGATGGGCTTCACCACTGGACCAGTGATACACCAGCAACATCACCTACACACATAAACAGGTCATTCATAAAATAAGAGATTTATAATGATCATATGATCCACACAGTCGCTCTGACAGACTGTAATACACTACAGGAAGCGTAGGGGGCGATACGGCTTCTACTGTTTCATTTAAAAAGCTCTATAATGTTCATATGATCCACACAGTCGCTCTGACAGACTGTAATACACTACAGGAAGCGTAGGGGGCGATACGGCTTCTACTGTTTCATTTAAAAAGCTCTATAATGTTCATATGATCCACACAGTCGCTCTGACAGACTGTAATACACTACAGGAAGCGTAGGGGGCGATACGGCTTCTACTGTTTCATTTAAAAAGCTCTATAATGTTCATATGATCCACACAGTCGCTCTGACAGACTGTAATACACTACAGGAAGCGTAGGGGGCGATACGGCTTCTACTGTTTCATTTAAAAAGCTCTATAATGTTCATATGATCCACACAGTCGCTCTGACAGACTGTAATACACTACAGGAAGCGTAGGGGGCGATACGGCTTCTACTGTTTCATTTAAAAAGCTCTATAATGTTCATATGATCCACACAGTCGCTCTGACAGACTGTAATACACTACAGGAAGCGTAGGGGGCGATACGGCTTCTACTGTTTCATTTAAAAAGCTCTATAATGTTCATATGATCCACACAGTCGCTCTGACAGACTGTAATACACTACAGGAAGCGTAGGGGGCGATACGGCTTCTACTGTTTCATTTAAAAAGCTCTATAATGTTCATATGATCCACACAGTCGCTCTGACAGAGTGTAATACACTACAGGAAGCGTAGGGGGCGATACGGCTTCTACTGCTTCATTTAAAAAGCTCTATAATGTTCATATGATCCACACAGTCACTCTGACAGACTGTAATACACTACAGGAAGCGTAGGGGGCGATACGGCTTCTACTGTTTCATTTAAAAAGCTCTATAATGTTCATATGATCCACACAGTCGCTCTGACAGACTGTAATACACTACAGGAAGCGTAGGGGGCGATACGGCTTCTACTGTTTCATTTAAAAAGCTCTATAATGTTCATATGATCCACACAGTCACTCTGACAGACTGTAATACACTACAGGAAGTGTAGGGGGCGATACGGCTTCTACTGTTTCATTTAAAAAGCTCTGTAATGTTCATATGATCCACACAGTCGCTCTGACAGACTGTAATACACTACAGGAAGCGTAGGGGGCGATACGGCTTCTACTGTTTCATTTAAAAAGCTCTATAATGTTCATATGATCCACACAGTCGCTCTGACAGACTGTAATACACTACAGGAAGCGTAGGGGGCGATACGGCTTCTACTGTTTCATTTAAAAGGCTCTATAATGTTCATATGATCCACACAGTCGCTCTGACAGACTGTAATACACTACAGGAAGCGTAGGGGGCGATACGGCTTCTACTGTTTCATTTAAAAAGCTCTATAATGTTCATATGATCCACACAGTCGCTCTGACAGACTGTAATACACTACAGGAAGCGTAGGGGGCGATACGGCTTCTACTGTTTCATTTAAAAAGCTCTATAATGTTCATATGATCCACACAGTCGCTCTGACAGACTGTAATACACTACAGGAAGCGTAGGGGGCGATACGGCTTCTACTGCTTCATTTAAAAAGCTCTATAATGTTCATATGATCCACACAGTCACTCTGACAGACTGTAATACACTACAGGAAGCGTAGGGGGCGATACGGCTTCTACTGTTTCATTTAAAAAGCTCTATAATGTTCATATGATCCACACAGTCGCTCTGACAGACTGTAATACACTACAGGAAGTGTAGGGGGCGATACGGCTTCTACTGTTTCATTTAAAAAGCTCTATAATGTTCATATGATCCACACAGTCACTCTGACAGACTGTAATACACTACAGGAAGTGTAGGGGGCGATACGGCTTCTACTGTTTCATTTAAAAAGCTCTATAATGTTCATATGATCCACACAGTCGCTCTGACAGACTGTAATACACTACAGGAAGCGTAGGGGGCGATACGGCTTCTACTGTTTCATTTAAAAAGCTCTGTAATGTTCATATGATCCACACAGTCGCTCTGACAGACTGTAATACACTACAGGAAGCGTAGGGGGCGATACGGCTTCTACTGTTTCATTTAAAAAGCTCTATAATGTTCATATGATCCACACAGTCGCTCTGACAGACTGTAATACACTACAGGAAGCGTAGGGGGCGTACTGTTTCATTTAAAAGGCTCTATAATGTTCATATGATCCACACAGTCGCTCTGACAGACTGTAATACACTACAGGAAGCGTAGGGGGCGATACGGCTTCTACTGTTTCATTTAAAAAGCTCTATAATGTTCATATGATCCACACAGTCGCTCTGACAGACTGTAATACACTACAGGAAGCGTAGGGGGCGATACGGCTTCTACTGTTTCATTTAAAATAAGCTCTATTAAGTGGACAGTGAATGTACAGACACAAACTCACAGCGACGGCAGTCAGTGCGGTCAACACGCCGGTAAAGAAGCTGCCGGCTCCTCTGCGTGGGCCCCCTGGTGCAGCTCCGCGACTGGCCTGCTCGTCACCATGGCGCTGGAAGGCCAGCAGAGAGTGGGCGATTCGGGGGTTATTCTGGATATCCTGGCGTCTCCTCCGCACATCAGCCTGGAACAGCTTCTCCACAGCGTCCCTGTGGTCACACACACACAGGCCACTTTAGAATTTGTGTTTATTTTATTAGGTTTGAGTGGTTTTATCCAAAAAAGGTCTTAATTAATCTCTGCATAAACATCTGCTAACTTCTCTTTATCTCCTAAAGTTCAATGGATGTCTGTTTCCTTTTTGTTTCTGTTACTATTCCATTAAAACTGATATGTAAATAACCTCTGCTCTGATTGGTTGGATAATTGGCCGTAACAGTCCTTATAACATTAATGTAAAGGGGTGGTGCTAAACATATATGGAAGGAATGGTGGGGCTAAACTACTGTAGGCTGAATGGATGGAGCTAGTCTGATGTAGGCTGAATGGGTGGGGCTAGATTGCTGTAAGCAGAGTGGGCGGGGCCAGCCAGTTGTTGGCTGGGTGGGTGGGGCTAGCCTACAGTAGGCTGGGTGGGTGGGACTAGCCTGCTGTAGGCTGGGTGGGCGGGGCTAGCCTGCTGTAGGCTGGGTGGGTGGAGTGTACTGGGTGTTCCGCTGTGACCATTTCCATCCTTCCTTCTCACCGGAGCAGGATGTTGACCTTGGGAAAGCCCTCCCATCTCTCCCTGCACTCTGGACACTCGTTCTTTCCAGCTGATTCCCACCACAGGGCCAGGCAGTGTCTGCAGAAGCTGTGTCCGCAGTTCAGCGTCGTGGGGTTTACCAGTATGTCATAGCAGCAGTGGCAGGAGAACTCCCTCTCCGACAGACCACCTGCCTGGGGGTCCCGGTCAGCGGGAGTGTCGCCGGCAGAGACATCGACATCATCAACATCGCTCACTTCTGGTAGCTGAGGGTCGGACATGGGGTCTTCACTTTCAGCATCTACAGCGCAGACACAGAGAGAATCTTACAGTCCATAAAGAGATCCAGTTATTCCTCATGAATTACCACTTTGTTGGAGCGCATCGTACTGCATGATAACGTAACACGCTGATGGAGCTCATCGTACTGCATCATAACGTAACACGCTGTTGGAGCTCATCGTACTGCATCATAACGTAACACGCTGTTGGAGCTCATCGTACTGCATCATAACGTAACACGCTGTTGGAGCTCATCGTACTGCATCATAACGTAACACGCTGATGGAGCTCATCGTACTGCATCATAACGTAACACGCTGTTGGAGCGCATCGTACTGCATCATAACGTAACACGCTGCTGGAGCGCATCGTACTGCATCATAACGTAACGCGCTGTTGGAGCGCATCGTACTGAATCATAACGTAACGCGCTGTTGGAGCTCATCGTACTGCATCATAACGTAACGCGCTGTTGGAGCTCATCGTACTGCATCATAACGTAACGCGCTGTTGGAGCGCATCGTACTGCATCATAACGTAACACGCTGTTGGAGCGCATCGTACTGCATCATAACGTAACACGCTGCTGGAGCTCATCGTACTGCATCATAACGTAACACGCTGCTGGAGCTCATCGTACTGCATCATAACGTAACACGCTGCTGGAGCGCATCGTACTGCATCATAACGCAACACGCTGTTGGAGCGCATCGTACTGCATCATAACGTAACACGCTGTTGGAGCGCATCGTACTGCATGATAACGTAACACGCTGTTGGAGCGCATCGTACTGCATCATAACGTAACACGCTGTTGGAGCGCATCGTACTGCATCATAACGTAACACGCTGCTGGAGCTCATCGTACTGCATCATAACGTAACACGCTGCTGGAGCTCATCGTACTGCATCATAACGTAACACGCTGCTGGAGCGCATCGTACTGCATCATAACGCAACACGCTGTTGGAGCGCATCGTACTGCATGATAACGTAACACGCTGTTGGAGCGCATCGTACTGCATGATAACGTAACACGCTGTTGGAGCGCATCGTACTGCATCATGACGTAACACGCTGTTGGAGCGCATCGTACTGCATCATAACGTAACACGCTGTTGGAGCGCATCGTACTGCATCATAACGTAACACGCTGTTGGAGCGCATCGTACTGCATCATAACGTAACACGCTGTTGGAGCTCATCGTACTGCATCATAACGTAACACGCTGTTGGAGCGCATCGTACTGCATGATAACGTAACACGCTGTTGGAGCGCATCGTACTGCATGATAACGTAACACGCTGTTGGAGCGCATCGTACTGCATCATAACGTAACACGCTGTTGGAGCTCATCGTACTGCATCATAACGTAACACGCTGTTGGAGCGCATCGTACTGCATCATAACGTAACACGCTGCTGGAGCGCATCGTACTGCATCATAACGTAACACGCTGATGGAGCTCATCGTACTGCATGATAACGTAACACGCTGTTGGAGCGCATCGTACTGCATGATAACGTAACACGCTGTTGGAGCGCATCGTACTGCATCATAACGTAACACGCTGTTGGAGCGCATCGTACTGCATCATAACGTAACACGCTGTTGGAGCTCATCGTACTGCATCATAACGTAACACGCTGTTGGAGCGCATCGTACTGCATCATAACGTAACACGCTGTTGGAGCGCATCGTACTGCATGATAACGTAACACGCTGTTGGAGCGCATCGTACTGCATCATAACGTAACACGCTGTTGGAGCGCATCGTACTGCATCATAACGTAACACGCTGTTGGAGCTCATCGTACTGCATGATAACGTAACACGCTGTTGGAGCGCATCGTACTGCATGATAACGTAACACACTGATGGAGCTCATCGTACTGCATGATAACGTAACACGCTGTTGGAGCGCATCGTACTGCATGATAACGTAACGCGCTGTTGGAGCTCATCGTACTGCATCATAACGTAACACGCTGTTGGAGCTCATCGTACTGCATCATAACGTAACACGCTGTTGGAGCTCATCGTACTGCATCATAACGTAACACGCTGTTGGAGCGCATCGTACTGCATCATAACGTAACACGCTGTTGGAGCGCATCGTACTGCATCATAACGTAACACGCTGTTGGAGCGCATCGTACTGCATCATAACGTAACACGCTGTTGGAGCTCATCGTACTGCATCATAACGTAACACGCTGTTGGAGCTCATCGTACTGCATCATAACGTAACACGCTGTTGGAGCGCATCGTACTGCATCATAACGTAACACGCTGTTGGAGCTCATCGTACTGCATCATAACGTAACACGCTGTTGGAGCGCATCGTACTGCATCATAACGTAACACGCTGTTGGAGCGCATCGTACTGCATCATAACGTAACACGCTGTTGGAGCGCATCGTACTGCATCATAACGTAACACGCTGTTGGAGCGCATCGTACTGCATCATAACGTAACACGCTGTTGGAGCGCATCGTACTGCATGATAACGTAACACGCTGTTGGAGCGCATCGTACTGCATGATAAAGTAACACGCTGTTGGAGCGCATCGTACTGCATGATAAAGTAACACGCTGTTGGAGCGCATCGTACTGCATCATAACGTAACGCGCTGTTGGAGCGCATCGTACTGCATCATAACGTAACACGCTGTTGGAGCTCATCGTACTGCATCATAACGTAACACGCTGTTGGAGCTCATCGTACTGCATCATAACGTAACACGCTGTTGGAGCGCATCGTACTGCATGATAACGTAACACGCTGCTGGAGCGCATCGTACTGCATCATAACGTAACACGCTGTTGGAGCGCATCGTACTGCATCATAACGTAACACGCTGTTGGAGCGCATCGTACTGCATGATAACGTAACACGCTGTTGGAGCGCATCGTACTGCATGATAAAGTAACACGCTGTTGGAGCGCATCGTACTGCATGATAAAGTAACACGCTGTTGGAGCGCATCGTACTGCATGATAACGTAACACGCTGTTGGAGCGCATCGTACTGCATGATAACGTAACACGCTGTTGGAGCGCATCGTACTGCATGATAACGTAACACGCTGTTGGAGCGCATCGTACTGCATCATAACGTAACGCGCTGTTGGAGCTCATCGTACTGCATCATAACGTAACGCGCTGTTGGAGCGCATCGTACTGCATCATAACGTAACACGCTGTTGGAGCGCATCGTACTGCATCATAACGTAACACGCTGTTGGAGCTCATCGTACTGCATCATAACGTAACACGCTGTTGGAGCGCATCGTACTGCATCATAACGTAACACGCTGTTGGAGCTCATCGTACTGCATCATAACGTAACACGCTGTTGGAGCGCATCGTACTGCATGATAACGTAACACGCTGTTGGAGCTCATCGTACTGCATCATAACGTAACACGCTGTTGGAGCGCATCGTACTGCATCATAACGTAACACGCTGCTGGAGCGCATCGTACTGCATCATAACGTAACACGCTGTTGGAGCGCATCGTACTGCATCATAACGTAACACGCTGTTGGAGCTCATCGTACTGCATCATAACGTAACACGCTGTTGGAGCTCATCGTACTGCATCATAACGTAACACGCTGTTGGAGCGCATCGTACTGCATCATAACGTAACACGCTGCTGGAGCGCATCGTACTGCATCATAACGTAACACGCTGCTGGAGCGCATCGTACTGCATGATAACATAACCGTGTTAAGTGTTCCTGGAGTAAAGCAGCTCAAACCGAACTGAACCGAGCGAAATTACAGTATCGACAAGCTCACTGTGAATCGACTCGCCGCGTATCGAACCGAACCGAACGGTGTGAATCGTGACGCCGCTAGTTTTGGTGACGCCGTGCAGTTTAGCTCGGATTGCGCGCTGATATCACATTAAACCGAGCCCGGTTCTGGATTTGACGCGGCTCCGCGCCCCAAATCCGCCTTTATTCCTCCGTTTCCGTCTCTGGTTCTGTGTTCAGCTCCAAACCTGGCCGCTGACCCACAGGCGAGGCGCTGTTAGCCGTTAGCCTCGCTGCTCAGCCCGGCCAACGCTGGTCCTTTTGGGGGTGTTCCGGTTCAAATCCAGGCCCAAACCCCCCGGTTCTGATACCTGAAGCGCGCAGGTGTGGTGGGTGGAGGTTCGGGGCGGGTGTGCTCGTCACATCGCCGGTTTACCCGCGGTTCGGTTCTATTTTAAGCCGTTAGCTTCCGCTCAGCGGTCACGGCCTCAGCGCTGTATTCAGCCGCGCCGCCGTTCACTGTCGCACTGTGTTCACCAGCGACCTGCGCGTCCACAAAGCCGCAGTTTCACCCATTTAAACGTTCAAAACGCCGTTTAGTTCAGATTTACGAACGATTTCCGCTCCTTCGGGAACATCTTACCCGATAGAAACGCCACAAGGACGCCCAAACCACCCCAGCTCTCCTCTCTCTCCGTATTCTGGCTTAATGTCCTCACGTCTCACTTGGTTTGAGATCCCGTTCCCTCTGTTTTCATTTAACATGCTCCATACTGGCATTTCACTGTAGCTTTATTGTTATTTACAACGTTGTGATAGCAATTAAACAGTGAAAGTTAGTATAGAGACACAACCAATGCTTTGTTATGTATTTATTCCATCCATCCATCCATCCATCCATCCATCATCTTCCGCTTCTCCGGGGTTTGGGTCGCGGGGGCAGCATCCTAAGCAATGAGGCCCAGACCTCCCTTTCCCCAGCCACTTCCACCAGCTCTCCAAGGGGGATTCCGAGGCGCTCCCAGGCCGGCTGGGCGATATAGTCACACCAGCGTGTCCTGGGTCTTCCCCGGGGTCTCCTCCCCGGTGGTCTTGCCTGTGACACCTCACGAGGGAGGCGTCCAGGAGGCATCCTAACCAGATGCCCGAACCACCTCAGCTGGCTCCTCTCGACGTGGAGAAGCAGCGGCTCTACTCCGAGTCCCTCCCGGATGACCGAACTTCTCACCCTATCTCTAAGGGAGAGTCCAGACACCCTGCGGAGGAAACTCATTTCGGCCGCTTGTATTCGCGACATGTATTTATTCCTATATATTTAAATATATTTTTAGTTTTAGTCCATATTTGTGCTTTTTCCTGCTTTCATCGGTCCGTACCAGTCTATAATGTCTGATGCTCAACATTCCGCTCCTATAAAATGAGATTCAAACTGGCATTTGTTGGCTAATAATATCGCTAAAATGTTATCACATTGAGAATAATAGAGCGGAGAGACGACAAGACGAGACTCCTCGAGATGCATCAGCGCAAAGGATCCTCTTTTAGGTCCTTATTTGAAGATTTATTCCCGCGTGATGTTCTTCCAGCTGAGCTGTTTTGAGAAGTTGTGAACATCAGTCTATTGGGCGGTTGAAGGCAGCACAGTGGCAGGTCTAGGGCAGCTCAGGGTGGGCGGGACCAAAGCTTGCCCCTGATTGGTGGTTCGCTACGCCAGCTATTTGGACCTAGAATCTGATTGGTTCCTTTTCGTGTCAGTTGTTATTGTGCTGCCAACCGATTAAAATATTTAAAGGAGAAGCTGTTTATAAGGAAAACACCTCAAACTGAGATGAAAACATGAATAAGTAATACAAAAATCAGGAAATAAGAACAGTGTTAATAATGAGTATCAGCTATAATAGAAAAATAAACCATATTAAGTAGTTTATGTCGTATCAGGACATATTAGAGGCCCCATTTCATGTCACCATGTCATCATTTATGATCTTCGGCCCCCTAAAATTAATATACAGTCCTGGAGTCAGGATCAAATAAACCAAGATATATATTTTAATATAGTTATTATCTCAGAGGGCTGGGGATACATAGTCTTGGTTCGAACCATCTGGCTTCAGTTAAATCCGCATTTCCATTGGAAACATGTCAGATATGTGAGAGAAATTAAAAGCAGGTCAACGTATTGATGCGGTATTTTATGTACACTCAATAATAATCATAATTCACACCAAAAACACCATGAAAGAGTCTTTATTACAATTATATACACGTCTGCATTTACATTAATGCGTGTGTGCTGTTATTAATAGGCAAGTTTGTACTGTACGTTGGCCAGAATAACTGAGGATCCAGGACCAACCCCAAACCCTGTGTAGACGGGCTCGGAGAACCAACAGTGGGACGTATGTATGTGGTTCGCCGTGAGGTTTGAGGAGATGCTGTAGAAGGACAGAGTCCTGTTCGGCCAGTCCAGATAGACTCCCACCCCGCTGGAGAGCCGAGACGAGGCTGGAACCTCCGGGCTGCGGTCACCGTGCCGGGCCGTGTAATAGTGACTGGTGCAGTAGAGACTCCAGGACTTTTCATTGTGTCCAAACCACAAATAAGAACCTCCTGTTTTCCTGTCGATTCCTCTATACGTCACGGCTACAGTCGAACTCTCGCTCAGTAACAGTGTCCACTCAGACGACACTGACCACCTGGTAGAACTGGTCAAAACTCTCCGGGAAATGGGGATACCCCTGCTGCTGTCTGACCCACAATGCCTTTCTGTTCCCCTCAGACAGAGACAGGACACTGCAGTGACACTGACAAGATGTGACTGCTAGGCTGAGAGTGGACTGACACCACACAAAAACATCCAGCAATCTGACCCCTGATGAAGGGCTAGAGGATAACTAACACAAACTGCACATCAGGAAACACACACAACAACAAGCTGGAGCCACAAGGGAGGGGTTTCTGATAAAAGTGGACAGTAAGTGTATATATGACAAACATTTGTGTGTGTGTGTGTGTGTGTACATACACTTTTTGAGCCCTAGTTTAATCCTGAACTCTCCTTCATGATCAACAGTGAAGAACACAAATGAAAACAAAAACAGAAGGTGAACAAAGGCAACAGAAACCTCTGAACCACCACACTAAGGAAACATCTACATTTTATGTATACCATTATGTATAACATTTAACATGTTTAATGCAGCCTTTCTTTAGCAGTATGATTTGTGTACTTGACTTGTCCAGTTGTGGGTCTTTCAGAAAATTAGTGAGCAGTTTCAGTCCTGATTCTCCAGGACTGTTGTAGCTCAGGTCCAGTTTTCTCAGGTAAGAGGGGTTTGAGCTCAGAGCTGAAGCCAGAGAAGAACAACCTTTGTCTGTGATCATACACCCAGACAATATGCAGAAAGAGAAAGACAAAGAGGGAGAAAGAAACATCAAACCCTGCAGAACAAAAGCATCAAACCCTGTAGAACAAAAACACCAAACTCTTCAAACTGATCTCTGTCCCTGACCTAGCATCAATCTCTGCCCTTCACCTTCCTCTGATCTCTGTCCTGACCTAGCATCAATCTTTGTCCCTCATCTAGCATCAACCTCTGTCTTTCTCCTTTCTCTGATCTCTGTCCCTGATCTAGCATCAATCTCTGTCCTTCACCTTCCTCTGATCTCTGTCCCTGATCTAGCATCAGCGTCTGCCAGGATAGAAACATGAAACCCTGCAGAACATAAATATCAAACCCTGCAGGACAGAAGCATCAAATCCTGTAGAACAAAAACACCAAACTCAGCAAGGGAGAAATATCAAACTCTTCATACTGATCTCTGTCCCTGTCCTAGCATTAATCTCTGCCCTTCACCTTCCTCTGATCTCTGTCCCTGACCTAGCATCAATCTTTGTCCCTCATCTAGCATCAACCTCTGTCTTTCTCCTTTCTCTGATCTCTGTCCCTGATCTTGCATCAATCTCTGTCCTTCACCTTCCTCTGATCTCTGTCCCTGATCTAGCATCAATCTTTGTCCCTCATCTAGCATCAACCTCTGTCTTTCTCCTTTCTCTGATCTCTGTCCCTGATCTAGCATCAATCTCTGTCCTTCACCTTCCTCTGATCTCTGTCCCTGATCTAGCATCAATCTTTGTCCCTGATTTAGCATCAACCTCTGTCTTTCTCCTTTCTTTGATCTCTGTCCCTGATCTAGTATCAATCTCTGTCCTTCACCTTTCTCTGATCTCTGTCCCTGATCTAGTATCAATCTCTGTCCTTCACCGTTATCTGATCTCTGTCCCTGATCTAGCATCAATCTCTGTCCTTCAACTTCCTCTGATCTCTGTCCCTGATCTAGCATCAATCTCTGCCCTTCACCTTCCTGTGATCTCTGTCCCTGATCTAGCATCAATCTCTGCCCTTCACCTTTCTCTGATCTCTGCCCTTTACCTTTCTCTGATCTCTGCCCCTGATCTAGCATCAATCTCTGCCCTTCACCTTTCTCTGATCTCTGTCCCTGATCTAGCATCAATCTCTGCCCTTCACCTTTCTCTGATCTCTGTCCCTGATCTAGCATCAATCTCTGCCCTTCATCTTTCTCTGATCTCTGTCCCTGATCTAGCATCAATCTCTGCCCTTCACCTTTCTCTGATCTCTGTCCCTGATCTAGCATCAAAACCTTGGACTCAGATTGGAAAAGGTCACTGAAATTGATTGGAGTGTCTTCAGTGCAACATCTCCAGGATTCTGCCTCAATGTGTATGACTTCTTGCTCAGTGCTCATTCCTCCTGTCCAGCCCTCCACTGCATAGAGTTCTGTGTAAATCTCATTCAAGCACACACGGCTGCCCTTTGCTGTTGTTCCTTCATACAATGTCTCAAAGCTACGTTTGAACTTAGACTTCAGTTTCTGGCTTTCTGCTTGTCTGTGGAACAAGAACACAAAAAATGCTTGTAAACAAATGTTCAACAAACTTAACTGTTGTCTGTCAGCCTTCACTTACAGAATGGCGTTGCATTTGTCCTAGAAAAACCTAGAATAATAAGCATTTCTCTTTTTGGCTCCTCAAATTGGACTATTCCAACCACTAGCTACACTGACCACCAATTCTGTTGCGTCAGCTAGCAGATATCTGTACTGGCTAGCAATGCGCTGAGCAATGGGGCAGAGGAAGAGCCATCCTAGTGAACTGGATAAAAACTCACAATCTCCTGAAAATATGGCTTTGGAGGAGGGGGTGAATGCTGAGCGTCACATGCAGGATGGAGAGCCAATCAGGCTGAACCAGTGGGCTAAGTTGCTGATAATATTCACCTGTGCCAGTTACTTATAGCCATCTCTTTTCTCAGTAGGTGGCAGAGCCCAGTGAGAGAAGGAGCCCAGTGGAGACACATGAAAAGATAAGAAAAAGAAAAAAAAAACACTGAAAGCTGAAAAGCTGATTGATGTCTTTCATTGTACTCATAATAAAAGGAAAGTCTGTGTCTCTGCATGCTGCTAATGGTGTCCTCACTCTTCCTGCCCTTCCAAAACCGTTACAATTTCCTATGCTTATTTAATGTCCAGGAAACCAGCCCTGTGTGCAATGGGGCAGAAGAGAGCCAAAAAGGGGTTCCACTGCTGTTACCAGTCGGAGAGAGAATGTGGTCATTCACCATTTTGAGGTGCAGGTTCTCTTCCTAAACCAGAGCTTTACTCTCTGACTGACTCGTCTATTTCAGAGTGAATGTTCAGTTCTGGTGAATTAGGCATCAGATCAGACTCGCCTCGTCGTCCCAGGAGTCTGTGAGGGGGTTCAGAAAGTTTCAACCTAGCGGCTTTCATGAAGAGTCGGTCCACTTCCTGAAACTCCTCCGTCACACATTAACCCAGAGCCGACACAGCGCTGGGGCTGTACATGGGCAGCTCCTCAACCATACCAGTTTCAGTGTGATTCAGTAGAGGAAGCTCTGCTGTGTTGCTTCAGTATGAGACTTCACAGAGGGACTGGAGTACACAGCACTGCCTACCCTGCATTTCCTGGCCACTTTATTAGAAACACCCCTCTCTGTGCTTCCACTAACTGGCCACTTCCAAAATCCTCTGGAAGTTGTACAGGAGAAACCTGCATGACTGAGTTAGGTTTGCGATGTGAGTCGCAAGAGAACGATAACTGGCCATCCAGAATCACACTGAGATTTCTAGCCTCTAGTTGGAACAATCAAAGAGTTCTTGAACGAGATGGCAAGATCATGATGAGGACCTGTAGATGCAGGGATGAATATCAGCTCAGTCTTGCTAGGATTGAGCTTCAGGTGCTGTGCTGCCATCCATGAAGACAGACAGACCTGCCGACATGCGACTGGAAATCTGTGTGTCAGAGGGTGAGAAAGAAAGCATTAGTTGAGTGACATCAGCATAAGAGTGATAAGAGAAGCCATGAGATGATATTACATCACCAAGAGAGCTAGTGTAAAAAGAAAAGAGAAGAGGACCCAGCACCGAGCCTTGTGGGACACCAGTGGAGGGCCTGCATGGACAAAATGTGGACCCTCTCCATGTTACCTGATGAAAGTGACCCTCCAGATAGGACTTGAACTACTTTCAAGCAGAGCCGGTGATTCCAAGGTTGGTGAGGACGTCCAGAAGGACTGTATGGTAGAATGCTGCCAAGAGGTCAAGAAGAATGTCACTGGCTGTTTACATGCAAAGCTTTTGCCAATCCTATTTCAGATTCAGACTGAGGTGTTCATTCTCACTCTATTCAACAGTCTGATGGAAAATCTTCACTTACATGCTCACTACAAGTAATCTGATGCAAAATGATGTGCATGCGTGGAGGAGTGCTTAGAGTAGACGTTACCATGACAGCGAACTTCACGTGAGGTCCAGTCAGAGAGAGATGAGCAGCAGTGAGCAGTGATTGTGTTTTTAACTGCTTTAAAATGACGTCAGACTCAGGAAAACGTCCTTCACATGTCCTTATTAAAAAAGGCCGAGAGGAAGTTGTCGCGGTCTGAGACACATAAGCTGGACGTCCGTCCCACCGCCATCTTTTAAAGATCAGAGCATGAACTTCGTCTCCTCTGCAGACCAGTTTCTGCTCCGCCGTGTTGAACAGAATAAACTTTCACTGTGACGCGACGCACATGCAGAATGTAATTGGAAACAGGAGTTTACATGGATATTATTCTTCTACTTGTATTCCGATTGGCCTCAATCGGACTAGACTATTCCGATTGGAATAGATCTATTAGTCGGATTACTAACAGATTCTTAGGCTGTATGTAAATGTGGCTACTGTTATGTTGTTTTACTTTACCCTACTTACCTTCGAAACGGTGAGCTTCTGCAACTGATCTGCCTCTGGGTGGCGCTGCAGAGAACTGGTTCACACAGTTAAACACTGACTGTCCAACCATAGCTTAGAAGATGCGACTAGGCCTAAACAGGTTGTGCCAAGTCTTCAGAACTTTACATTACCTTGTGTTTGGAGTACTAAAAAAAGGAAGTCAAGACAGCCTGATGGTTGTCACAATTGGCCCCTCCCAGTCCTGTCCATGTGTTCGTGTTGTGTTTTGGTCTAGTGCATGTGCTTTTTGTTTTGATCCCAGTCCAGCCCCTTGTTTGATTACTCCGCCTCTGATTGTCCCCACCTGTGTTCCCACCTGTGTCTTGTGATCCCTTGTTAGCCCTCATGTATTTAAGCCCTGTGTTTGCCCTGGTCTGTGTTGGTCTTTGTTCTGTTTGATTGTGCTGGTTGTTTTATGTTTATACTGTTTGGAGTTCTGTGTTCATTTTTGTCATTTCTGTCCCTCCTGCTCTTTGTGTCGGCTATATGAACCTGGACCGTTTTGACCATGACCCTGGATTTGCCCATAATAAAAGTCGCTTATCTCAGCACGTGCATCCACCTCATCACTTCCCACCATTACAGATGGTATGTGTGCACCTTCACCTGCATACTGAACAACCTCTTGCGTAGCCTATTCTTACATTTTGGAGGTATTTTTTACAAACCGAAACCCTGTTGGAGCTGTATTAGTTTTGTCAGAGAAGGTCCAGTAGTGTAATCTGTAATTTATGTGTGATTTGACTGACCAATTCATATGGGATAAATAATCTCTGTAATGTCCCAAAATTACCCCAAACAGCCCTTATCCAACCATCATCACACAAATGTTTAGCTCAGCACTAAGCAACATGAACCACACTTCCCAACACACTGCGAGGCTAAATGTCAGACAGACTATCATTAAAAATGTTCTCAAAAGTCTCGACCATCACCAAAAAGGATGTGGATTTCAGTAGAAGAGAAAAAATAAGAGTTATTAAATAAGAATTTAGAGAGGGATCGCTGATGCGTCCAGTTTCCCCCTTTAGAGAGGCTTCCAGAGACGCTGGAACAAAGAGATGAGGATGTATGTGCGAATCTTGCCATGAGCTTGAGGCTTTTAGAGGGACGTCTGGTTCCCATCACCACCACTGTGAGCAGTTCTGACTCTGTTTTTGGAGATTTGTTAATTGCGTATTAATGTTTAATCCCATAATGTGCCAGAAGTGTGACAGGGCAGTGATATAATTTTAAAAAGTCTTCTTTTATTCATGATTTTAAAGTCAGCTTTACTTTAGAAATAAGACCACATTTTGCCTGTACAGTACAGTTCACCACGCCACAACTGGACCGGTGAGACGGCAGGTCATTTTAAACGTAACAGCACCATCTACAGGCCACACAGCGCCTCTGCACCAGCAGAGCTTGACTCAGCCTCACCTCAAACACCCTTTGAATCGGAGCCGAGTTATTATTATGGAGAGGAATTGGTGTCAGACTGAAGATCAGTCAATACAGCGGACAGATATGAAATGCAGTGACATTACTGCTCCACAGTGAGACGCAGTGATATGATCCAAACAAACCCTCCATCACACTGTTTACACTCACACTCATCTCTGTACTGAACACTCCATCAGACCCCATTAAATGTTCAACCCCTTAAAATCTCAGGCTTATTACACACAAAGGCCTATCACTCAGCAATTACAGGGACTTCAGTGCAGACGGGGTGAGCGGTTCTTAGCATATAGAGGTGTGTAATAACACTTTGGGCCCAGTCCTGGCCATTCAAGGGTTAATAGAGGTGGGCAATGTGGCAAAATGTAATATCACAATACTTCAGCAAGTTTTTTGTTTACGATAAATGATTTGGCATCTTAAGATTTGGAACATATGAAGAGTGCCAGATTTGAAAAATAATACCAAAACCTATGGACCCAAATATTCGCATTCAACATTTCACACACTGAGCTGCGCTACAGTGGCCAGGGTCCGCCAGTGGGCCCCAAGTGTTATTAAACACCTGGCTGATGCTCTTATCCAGAGCGACTTACAGTTTGATCATTGTACTCAGGAAGGCGAAGGCAGTGTTGGGAGTCTTGCCCAAGGACTCTGATTGGTATAGTGTAGGGTGTTTACCCAGGTGGGGATTGAACCCCAGTAGAAGACAGAGGTGTTACCCACTACATCAACCAACCACCTCTATAAGGTAAGAGTAGCTCAGCCAGTTTGCACTGAAGTCTCTGTAGTTACTGAGTAATAAGCCTCAGTCTGCAATAAGACTGAGATTTTAAGGGAGTCAACATTAAATGGGTCATCAGTAAAGTGGTGAAGCGCAGTGTAATCACCGTAGACTGGTTTTCAATGTGGCACCACATTATAATCTAATCTCAGCTCTGAATAATAATAATAATAATAACAATAATAATAACAACAATAACAACAACAATAATAACAATAATAATAACAAACCTCTTTGACCATCTTCTGTTCTCCCCCTGATCTGCTGAGAACATCAATTACAGCAAAGATTAAATCAGAAAAACATTTAGATCAGATTTAGATGAGGTTTACATCAGATTTAGATCCGGTTTAGATCAGGTTTAGATCAAAGTTAGATCAGGTTTAGATCAGATTTAGATCAGGTTTAGATCAGGTTTAGATCCGGTTTAGATCAGGTTTAGATCCGGTTTAGATCAAATTTAGATCAAATTTAGATCAGGTTTAGATCAGGTTTAGATCAGATTTAGATCAGGTTTAGATCAGGTTTAGATCAAATTTAGATCAGGTTTAGATCAGATTTAGATCCGGTTTAGATCAGGTTTAGATCCGGTTTAGATCAAATTTAGATCAGGTTTAGATCAGGTTTAGATCAAATTTAGATCAGGTTTAGATCAGATTTAGATCCGGTTTAGATCAGGTTTAGATCCGGTTTAGATCAGGTTTAGATCAAATTTAGATCAGGTTTAGATCCGGTTTAGATCAGATTTAGATCCGGTTTAGATCAGGTTTAGATCCGGTTTAGATCAGGTTTAGATCAAATTTAGATCAGGATTAGATCAGATTTAGATCAGGTTTAGATCCGGTTTAGATCAGGTTTAGATCCGGTTTAGATCAAATTTAGATCAAATTTAGATCAGGTTTAGATCAGGTTTAGATCAGATTTAGATCAGGTTTAGATCAGGTTTAGATCAAATTTAGATCAGATTTAGATCAGGTTTAGATCAGGTTTAGATCCGGTTTAGATCAAATTCAGATCAGGTTTAGATCAGATTTAGATCCGGTTTAGATCAGGTTTAGATCCGGTTTAGATCAGGTTTAGATCAGGTTTAGATCAGATTGACTGCAGTTAAATCCATGGAAGGAGAAAAACATGTGTAAACAGGAAGAGCAGCGCAGTGAACCCAGCCAAAACTGTGGGAATGAATTCTGGGAGCCTTTTTCAAAATAAAAGTCCTCACAACCCCATTGTCTCATTTTTTTGAATGGGAATATTTTCTTAGATGCGATGGGTTCTCTTTCCTTAGACATGAAATGAATTCAACAGTTCAGGCAGCGCTGCGACACAAGCGCCCAGTCCAGATGATCAGAGCGCAGAGCTGTCAGAACAGAGAGGAGAACCAACAGAACAGACATGAAGGACCGGCGACTGAGCAGCTCCAGCTATTCGTTATTTTAGGGTGTTGCTAGGTGGATGATATATCATATCACGGATGGTTGCTATGGCATCCCAGGTGCTAGGGTGTTGATAGGATGTTACTAGGTGGTTGCTATGGTATCACATGTGTTAGTGTGTGTTGCGCTGGTCTGAGTGGATCAGACACAGCAGTGCTGCTGGAGTTTTTAAACACCTCAGTGTCGCTGCTGGACTGAGAATAGTCCACCAACCAAAAATATCCAGCCAACAGCGTCCTGTGGGCAGAGTCCTGCGGGCAGCGTCCTGTGACCACTGATGAAGGACTAGAGGATGACCAACACAAACTGTGCAGCAGCAGATGAGCTGTCGTCTCTGACTTTACACCTACAAGGTGGACCGACAAGGTAGGAGTGTCTAATAGAGTGGACAGTGAGTGGACACAGTGTTTAAAAACTCCAGCAGCACTGCTGTGTCTGATCCACTCGCACCAGCACAACACACACGAACACACCACCACCACGTCAGTGTTACTGCAGTGCTGAGAATGACTCACCACCCAAACAGTACCTGCTCTGTGAGGGTCCATGGGGGTCCTGACCACTGAAGAACAGGGTAACAGAGTATCAGAGAAACAGATGGACTACAGTCTGTAACTGTAGCACTACAGAGTGCAGCTATACAGTAAGTGGAGCTGATAGAGTGGACAGTGAGTGGAGAAACGAGGAGGTGGCCATGATGTTACGCCTGATCGGTGCATATTTGTTTTCTGTTCTTTGTTTTTTTTAGTCACTTTCTCTGTTTGCCTCCTCTTTTTTTTGTTTGTTTGCGACAACAATAAAACTTCCCGCTTACACGTTCCAGTTTCTATGATTTAAACGGAACCACCTGATATTTTTCAGGACCTTTTTCTCAGATCTTTATTGTCAGCACTTACGTTATTCAAAAGGTCTGATTTCTTGTGGGATTCCTCTCCTGTCATAAACAGGTGGGCCTTGAGACGGAAAAGGTTGCGAAGCCCTGCTCTAGGTAGAAGCTGTGCTGCGGCTTTCACCTTCTGCCCATTTACAACCCCCAGAGCACGTCAGGCTCCAGTCCTCGTGGAAGAAACCTCTGCAGACGTCAGCACTCTGCCTCGTTAAACACAGCTGATTCAGCTCTTCAGCTAATGAGACCTTCATGAGCTGAATTCAGAGTGTTAGACGAGGCTAAATGCTGATCCCTGCCGCACTTCCGCCTGGAATGTCCCCAGTTTGACTTGCCTGTCTAGAGTGATGCTGTTCTACTACTAGTGCGACAGGAAGAGGACAGTAGGCACGCGTATGGGTGCTCTACCACTCTGTTAACCATTGACGTAACAGTTCTCCAATATTGCAGTCAATATTTGGTTATTCTTCACAATTCAGAGAAGATATACTTGTGTAGTGATGCTCATGAATGTTCACAAGAAATGGTAATCTTCCTGAATGAAATATGCAGTAGTAGTTGAGGTTTACCAACATGTCTTTATTTAGCAATATTATGAGATCATCACATCAGGTCAGGTCTAGGACAGGGCAATATAACAATATATATCGTTATAGTCTGAAAAAATAAATATCGTGACGTATCGTGCACCATGAAAATTTCTTAAAGTATTGCAATATTATATTTTTTTCCGTATCTCCCACCTCTAGAAGGTCCCATTAAAAAAATCCCAGGCTCGCTGCTGTTTCAGCCATAATCCCAATTACAGCTTGCTTTGCAACCGTTGGCTTTGGCGGGGTAACGATGAGATCTCAGGATTTTGGTCGGTGGGTTTTGCTGTGTGTTTTCAAGTTGCTCAGCTGAGAAAAGCCCTTCCCGCACTCGGAGCACTGGTACGGCTTTTCCCCTGTATGAACATACAGGTGGGATTTGAGATGCGACAGCGTAACAAAGCCCTTCCCACACTCAGAGCAGACGTACGGCTTCTCTCCAGAATGCATCCTCATGTGGATCTGAAGGTGACCTGCCGTCGCAGATCTCTTTCCACACTCTCCGCAGACAAAGGGCTTTTCTCCCGTATGGAACCTCACGTGAATTTTAAGGTCGCCGGACCTGCGGAAGCTCTTGCCGCACTGGGAGCAGGTGTGCGGCTTCTCTCCGGAATGAATCTTCCGGTGCACCTTCAACTCCGAGGAACGTTTGAAACTCTTCCTGCACTCGGAGCACTGGTGAGGTTTGTCTTCCAAGTGTATGACCATGTGGCTCTTCAGAGAGTCCCCGCTGGTGAAACTCTTGTCGCACTGAGCGCAGCTGAACGGCTTTTCTCCAGTATGAATTCTTTGGTGTAATTTTAACTCGGAAAGACACACGAAGCTCTTCCCGCACTGGGAGCACTGATGGGGTTTGAGTCCTGCATGAAGCTTTAGGTGGTGGGTTAGGGTGCTGGTGCTGGTGAAGGTCTTACCACACTGAGTGCAGGAAGGCTGTTCTCCAGTGTGCATTCTCATGTGAGCCTTGAAGTCCCTCTTCCTCCAAAAACCTTTCCCACACTCAGAGCAGGTCATTGGATTGTTGCCGGTGTGAATTCTTTGGTGCGCTTTGAACTCCGGCAAAACGCTGAAGACCTTCCCGCAGTCAGGGCACTGGTGAGGCCCGCCATGTATGTAGGCATGCTTCTTCAGAACGTGAGCCGAAGTAAAACTCATCCCGCATTGGGTGCAAGGGAAAGGTCTTTCACCTCTGTGGATCATTATGTGGAGTTTGAGGTTGCTCAACCTGGAAAATCCTCGGCCGCAGTCGGAGCAGCTGAACGGCTTTTGGACGGAGTGAGTCATTTCATGAGCTCTTAGGTTCGTAGCCGTTCTGAAGCCCCTCTCGCAGACCGGGCACCTGTGAGGTTTCTCTCCACTGTGAATGTACAGGTGCTCCGTCAGGCTCTTCATGGAGGAGAACTCTTTACCACACTGAGAGCAGGGAAAGGGCTTCTCTCCGGTGTGAGTTCTCCGGTGAACTTTCAGGACTGAGGCAAACTGGAAGATTTTCCCACATTCAGGGCACTGATGAGATTTCAGTGAGCTCTGTTCCTGCTCCTCTCTGCTCTCGTCTTCATCATCTTCATCATCTCTTCCTAAGACCAAAACAAGAGTATAACAAATGAACTGATCATCCAAATTATAATCATATATCAGATAAAACAGTCAGATAAATAAAAGACAATGAAATTAAATAAAAGGGCAAAAGTTAATCTGAGCTAAAACAGCTCCAGATGGTCTGTGTCCAGACTAAACTGAGCTAAAACAGGTCCAGACTGTCTGAAGGTGGTCAGAGATTAGAAGTCTAAAATGGGTCCTGTAGTGACTCCAGCTCCTTGGGGCTCTGCAGAGCGGGGACTGTAACCCAGTGATATACCACCCTGTTACATTACTGTGCATCTCAGCGTCTCGATCATTCTGAAATACGTCTATGTTTATTCCATCAGTGCAGGTCTGAGGGGGTCTGTGGGTCACGTGTCAGACTCAGTCCTGGTGGATCAGAACCCTGCAGTCTTCAGCACTCTGCCTCATTAAACACACCTGATTCAGCTCTTCAGCTAATTAGGCCTTCATTAGCTGAATTCAGAGCGTTAGAGGAGGGCGACGCTCCATTCAACCCACAAGATCTCCAGTTTAAAACGCTGCTCCACGGATACACTTCAATACACTTAACACGCAGCCAGCCTTTATTTACTGCCCTTAACACGCAGCCAGCCTTTATTTACTGCCCTTAACACGCAGCCAGCCTTTATTTACTGCCCTTAACACGCAGCCAGCCTTTATTTACTGCCCTTAACACGCAGCCAGCCTTTATTTACTGCCCTTAACACGCAGCCAGCCTTTATTTACTGCCCTTAACACGCAGCCAGCCTTTATTTACTGCCCTTAACACACAGCCACCCTTTATTTACTGCCCTTAACACACAACCAGCCTTTATTAACCAAACTTAACAGTCTCTACACCAACAACTGCGTCTCTAAGGAATGAGCTATGAAGATCCTGAAGTTTGCAGATGCCTCCACCGTGATGTGCCTCTTAGCTGACGGTGAGGAGCCTGATTTCAGAAAGTAATTTGAGCAGCTGATCTCTTAGTGCAGCAGCAACCACCTGCAGCCCCCCATCCTTCCCCTCCTTACCACCAACGGCTCTGTGATTTCCAATGTTGAGACACTCATGTTCCTGAACACCACCACATCCGGGAAGTGGGAGTAGAACAAGGTCTTCATCACCAAAAGAGCCAAGCAGAGAACCTTCTTCCTGAGACAGCTGAAGAACTTAAACCTGCCTCGGAGTTTGATGATCCAGTTCTACACAGCGATCATCTTGAGTCCATCTTGAGTGATCATCTTGAGTCCACCTTCACATCATCATAACCATCTGGTTTGGTTTCTCCGCCTCACAAGAACGAGCCAAACTCCTTAGCATAATCAGGACAGCAGAGAGGATCATGGGATGGATTTGCCAACGCTTCAGAACATCTACAACAGCTGACCCCTCTCATCCTGGACATCACCTCTTCCTCTGGGAGAAGATTCAGAGATCGGATGTCTGTTCTGGTCCTGGGCTCAGAAACAGCTTTCACACTCAAGCAAATGTAGTGGACTCACAGAGCAAGTGGGCCTGCTGAAAAAGGCTCTAGAGTGAAAACAACCATAAAGTTATTGTGAAATTATGAAATCATAAGTGATTCTTCTTCTGTACTGTGATGGATTAGTGAGTAAAACTATCAGCAACGCTCACTTTATGACCACAGTTCCATCAAGAACGACTATTTTTCAATCAACTGAAGCCCAGAGTTGCAGAGCATCAGGACATTGTGATGGATTTGAGCTAGCAGTAGATTTAAGGTACCAGTATATGTAATAGCATAGCAACCAACTACCACACCTTAGCAACAACCTGGGACACCACAGCAACCACCTACAAACACCTTAGCAACCACCCTGGACACCATAGCAGTCACTGGATTTAAAGTACCAGCATATGTAATAGCATAGCAACCAACTAGCAACACCTCGGCAACAACCTGGGACACCACAGCAACCTACAAACACCTTAGCAACCACCTTGGACACCATAGCACCCTCCTACAAACACCTTAGCAACCACCTTGGACACCATAGCAGTCACTGGATTTAAAGTACCAGCATATTTAATAGCATAGCAACCAACTCGCAACACCTTAGCAACCACCTTGGACACCATAGCACCCTCCTACAAACACCTTAGCAACCACCTTGGACACCATAGCACCCTCCTACAAACACCTTAGCAACCACCTTGGACACCATAGCACCCTCCTACAAAGACCTTACCAACCACCTTGGACACCATAGCACCCTCCTACAAACACCTTAGCAACCACCTTGGACACCATAGCACCCTCCTACAAACACCTTACCAACCTCCTTGGACACCATAGAACCCTCCTACAAACACCTTAGCAACCACCTTGGACACCATAGCACCCTCCTACAAACACCTTAGCAACCACCTTGGACACCATAGCAGTCACTGGATTTAAGGTACCAGCATACTTAATAGCATAGCAACCAACTAGCAACACCTTAGCAATGACCTGGGACACCACAGCAACCTACAAACACCTTACCAACTTTCCCTTTCTAGTTTATTGCATTACGTTTTATAATAATAATAAAATATTACTTTATTTAAGCTTGTCCATTTATTCTTCATACCTTTGGATATAATAACTCATGACTGGATCATGGCCATGACCACCTCACGGTCAGGCACAGAATCATCATCACTGAAAACATAACAGCAACGGTTTACCTGTAGCAACATCTTCATGGTTCTCTGGACCATCTTCACCACCGTCCAGAACATCCTCCTCCTTAACGAGCACATCTCCATTCAGCTTTACAGCTGGTTCCAGCGCTGGCTGGTCTTCACTGCTCCAGTCAGGCTCCAGTGTTGGTTTGGGGTTCAGTTCATCTTCAGCCTCCTGCTTCATGAGCTCCTCCTCACCGTTAAACACAAACTCCAGGATCTCCACAGGGTTCGGCTCAGTCTTACAGGAGACCTGCTCAGACGGACCTTCTTCCACCTCCTGCAGGCGAGAGCAGCAACACACAGCCTCAGAGATCAGACACAGAACAGCATGAAGAGACCGATGTGTGGGTGGTCTCTGTCTCTAACGTTAGAGACCACACGCACTACACCGCATACGCTAACGTTAGAGACAGAGACCGACTCTCACTCAGTAGTTCTACAGTTACAGACTGTAGTCCATCTGTTTCTCTGATACTCTGTTACCCTGTTCTTCAGTGGTCAGGACCCCCATGGACCCTCACAGAGCAGGTACTGTTTGGGTGGTGGATCATTCTCAGCACTGCAGTAACACTGACGTGGTGGTGGTGTGTTAGTGTGTGTTGTGCTGGTCTGAGTGGATCAGACACAGCAGTGCTGCTGGAGTTTTTAAACACCTCAGTGTCGCTGCTGGACTGAGAATAGCCCACCAACCAGAAATATCCAGCCAGCAGCGTCCTGTGGGCAGCGTCCTGTGGGCAGCGTCCTGTGACCACTGATGAAGGACTAGAGGATGACCAACACAAACTGTACAGCAGCAAATGAGCTGTCGTCTCTGACTTTACATCTACCGACAAGGTAGGAGTGTCTAATAGAGTGGACAGTGAGTGGACACAGTGTTTAAAAACTCCAGCAGCAGTGCAGTGCTGTGTCTGATCCACTCGCACCAGCACAACACACACTAACACACCACCACCACGTCAGTGTTACTGCAGTGCTGTGTCTGATCCACTCGCACCAGCACAACACACTATCACAGCAGCGCTATGAACCCCAGACCGCCCGGATTACTGATGACTATCGCTGGAAACTCCGGTCAGTACCGAACCCGGCGGTCCGACCGCCTCCGCGTCCCTCAGTGCTTAAGGGTTCCGGACCTGTTTGCAGCGCTGGATCCGCTCTCCGTCCTCGGGTCGGTCCGCCCACATGCCGACAGCCGCGGTCCGGAGCTTAACTCGAGAAAAAGCGATTTAGAAACGGACCGAGACGCCACAGAACGACTACGCAGCGCTGCAGCCAGCCAATCAGAACGCAGCACGGGTACCGCGTCACTTCCGCTCCGTGTTAGAGCGCAACAAAAAACAAAAACAAAACAGAAATTTAAAGCTTTAAAGTTAAAAACTAAAGACTTCATATCACATTATATATCATATATATCCTATTATATATCTTATTATATTACATATCCTATCAGATTATATATCCTATTATATTATATATATCCTATTATATTATATATCCTATCGGATTATATATCCTATTATTATATCTTATTATATTATATATATCCTATTATATATCTTATTATATTACATATCCTATCAGATTTTATATCCTATTATATTATATATCCTATTATATTATATATATCCTATTATATATCCTATTATATTATATATCCTATCAGATTATATATCCTATTATTATATCCTATTATATTATATATCCTATTATATATCCTATTTTATTATATATCCTATTATATATCCTATCAGATTATATATCCTATTATATTATATATCACATTATATATCCTATCGGATTAAATATCCTATTATATATCCTATTATATTATATATCCTATTATATATCCTATCAGATTAAATATCCTATTATATTATATATCCTATCAGATTAGATATCCTATTAGATTATATATGCTATTAGACTATATATTATTTTAGATTATATGTTCACATTACACAATAAAAGTCCTACTTCAGCACTTGTTTAGTGTCACAAACATACACAATTATGGAGAAAAATTAAGCTATAAAAGTCGCTTTTACTGAAAAATATAAACACCCCACAAATACAAATACTTACAAATAATATCTGTGCAGCCATAAAAGTCATGCTTTTAATTACTGACCACACACACACACACACTTTATATTGTGTTTTATTTATTTAATTTTCAATTAATTACTTAAACCACCATGTTTATACATATATTATAATGTGTGTAAGTCATAGCCTTGTAGGCGTCATAACGTTGTCGGTAAACCCCAGTACATTAAATTCATTAAACCGTGTAAAAATGTAAAACTGCTCCGAATATTTTACTTTTTTTCAAGGATGACCATTTCATCAAAGACAACCGTGCTCCTTCATGACCTGATCATTCTCAGCACTGCAGTAACAGTGACGTGCTGGTGCAAGTGGATCAGACACAGCAGTGCTGCTGGAGTGTTTAAACACTGCGTCCACTCACTGTCCACTCTATTAGACTCTCCTACCTTGTCGGTCCACCTTGTAGATGTAAAGTCAGAGACGACAGCTCATCTGCTGCTGCACAGTTTGTGTTGGTCATCCTCTAGTCCTTAATCAGTGGTCATAGGACGCTGCCTGCAGGACGCTGCCCACAGGACGCTGTTGGCTGGATGTTTTTGGTTGGTGGACTGTTCTCAGTCCAGCAGCGACACTGAGGTGTTTAATCACTCCAGCAGCACTGCTACCCAGTACATTCTCCCTCAGTCTGAAGAACCCTTTCATAATGCAAAGAACACTTTAATCATGCAAAGGGTTCTTTGAGTGTTCATTGTTCTTTATAGGACCATTTTCTTTACTAAAGAACACACTTACTGGTTCTATATAGAACCATGAACAGTTCTTCACATCATGAAAGGGTGCAGGGTGCTACAGATATAGCATCACAGCTTCCTTTACTGTTAGCTGTTATTACAGGACTGTTACTGTGTTATGAAGCACAGATGAGTGATGAAACACACCACGTTAGTCTTTCTACATGTTTATATTAATGTACCTGAACTTCTTTTCTAGTAACCACCTGAAAACAAACATGCAGTTTCTAGGCAAGTACAATTTGTTAGAATAATTACCGTATCGTTCCGTACTAATTACCGATCCGTGCTACTGAACTGAGTAATGCACGTCACCTCATTCTTATTAAGTCAGTAACTGAACGAGAACTTTAACTATAACGTGTTTCACTACGTCGTCACAGGAAAGACTGGATCACCGTTATGCTGCTCCCCCGACCGTTAAGACTCGTGGGCCTTAAAACCGCGAACAAGTCCGATACTATTAAAACGTAACACTGTGGCAGGCGCCCGTCCCCTGAGCCCTGACGACTGCTGGGAGAGGCGGCAGGAAGGCAGGCGAAACCCTTTGAGAAGAAGGAATCTATGGAATCCCTGCCTCGGGATTCTCACGGTGGGCACTGCCTCTGGTCCCACTGTGTGGCCACTTTAATTTGCCTCACATTCGACCCCCGTGGTTGTCATCGGGGCCAAGGGGACAGGCGCATGCCACAGACATACAAACCAAACGGGAACGTTTTATTCAAAATTCCCATTTATACCCCTCCTCTACAAGCTGGCTACCACTGTCACACTGTGATGTCATGACTGCAGTGGGAAAACAAGACAATCAATAAAGGTTCTATCTTGAGTGTCACGTTCTAGCTAAAGCTGTTAAGGCTGAAAAGTTAGTAGTGTTGAAGATATATTGCTCAACGTTCCTGGCTCAGTGGACAACTAGCCAACTAGTAAAAGGACTTTGTCCATTTTTATGCAGTATTTTCCTGGTTTGTGTGATGCATTTAAACGATTATGTACACCTTATTGGGGGCCTGCAGGTCTTAACAGTCAGGGTTCTCTTTAAAGGCTTATAGTCTCAGCCTTAAAGGCAAGTGTCTGGTCTCTGTCCAGTGCAGTCCTCCAGGAAGACATTCCACATGCAGATAGCGGCGTGGAGAAGACTTCTGCCCGAGGAGCAATGACTCTGGAAGAGTGAAGGTTCTAGCTCGGCTAGTGTTGCAGCAGCATGAACACCATCCTGAGGCCTGTGAGGCAACAGCAAGTCCACCTTGTCCAAAATTTGAAGCCTTGGTCACATCAATGTGGGTAAAGTCTGCCAGTTCACTTGGGTGGAAAACATCCAGACAGAACGTGCTCCCACAAGTGGGTCAACGTGAGCCCTGTTCATCAATGAGAACTTAAGGAAACACCGTACATTTGAGAACATCTGAGGGCAAACTGTAATATCCTTTTCTTGGAGAAAATAAATAAATAAATAAATAAACAAATGAATAAATAACTGGAAGACTTACTTGGTCAACATAATGTCACACGTTGCTCACAGCTCCAAAAAAACAAAAGCAAAATGTTGAACACTGCGAGGCGTCAGTCTGGCGTAACAGCAGCTTAAGGCCGGTGACGGCGCTTTCCAGGTAGGCACTGATCTGGTCCACTTCAGTTACTGTCAGGGCACGTTGAGCGGGGTGAGGTACACCATATGTGCAAAAGTGTTCAGACACCCAGAATCAACTTTAAGGTCACCGATTGCCAACATAGCTCGTGTAATCTCCATAGAAAAGCCCTGGCCAATAGAATTGCATGCTCTGGAGCAGCTGCACATGATCCTTGCTGTGGAGCAGTGGAACGGTGTTCGCTGGAGTGATGGAGCTCCATCCACTTGGGATAAGTTGGAGTGATCCAGAACTGACCATCCAACATCAGTACCTGACCTCACTAATGCTCAATCAAAGCCTCACAGCAATGTCTCAACATCTAAAGCCTTCCCATTAGAGTAGAGGCTGTTACTGCAGTACAAACCTAGGAAAAATGCTGGAGTCTACAGACTTTGGGACATGTAATGCACATAGGTGGTGCACCTGTCCAGCTCACTGCCAGCTAATAAAGTGCCATCCCTAGGAAGTGCTGTATTTTCTCTATAAAGATAATGGTTCTATTTGGAACCGCTAACATGCAAAGAACCATTTTCATGCATAAAGAGTTCTCTGCATGGTGAAACGGATCTTATTGATGGAGAATAGGTTCTAGAACCATATACAACACTATCAATCTGAAGACTCATTTCACCATGCAGAGAACTCCAAGCATGCAAATGGTTTGAGTGTTCATGTTTCTATACAGACCCACTGTCTTTATTAAAGAACCCTTAAAAAAAACAGCTGTTTAAAGAGTGCAGCAATGTTCTGATACATCAAGTATATGATCCACGAGAAGTGCAGAAGTGGATGGACCAAGTAAGTGTTAATGCTCTCTGAAAGTTGTTGCAACGTCAAGCAAGTATTTATGTTGGGCTCTGAATGTTGTAACAAAGGTAAAACACAGCAGGCTGGTTTGGGAAAATTTATAAAGTTCCATCTGTCCTTGCAATGTTTTGCACCTCCTAGGTTCTGCCTGCCTTTGAGCCTCCCAGGTTCTGCCTTGCCCTGAGTACTGTGATCACTTATGTCACAATACAATGTTTTTCTGCATATTTTGTGTATATCATCTGTACCTGCAGTGGATGGATCAGCTGGGAACCTTGTTCATATGTTCATTTGTCTGATTGTTCTCTCAGGGCCAGATGTTTTGTAATGAGAACACAACTAGGGATACACTGTTTAACTTTTCCACATGCAAAGGTACGCTTTAAACCTGCTCACAAGGGTACATCCTAAACCCACTCCTCCAAAACATGCCCACAAATTCCTTTAGAGCCTGTTCTTTAAAGGTCTAAAGTAATTAATAACAACTGTTTCTCCTTTGCAAAAGATAATGTTCACCATTACCGCATGCAACGTGTTCTCCATTCCTTTGTGGGGACATTTGAGTCAAGCTAAGTTATGCAAGATCCATGGGCTTGCAGCAGGTTTGGCCATCTTCACAAGGCATTAGCTTAGAACCTTCACAGTCAGTTTGTGTCCACCCTAATAAGCTAATGTTTCCTGGCCACAGTTTCTAAAAGTTTTCCCCAGACATTCTCATCACATGATCATATCTGGCCCCATGAGACTTGCAAGCTCAGCAATGCCTTCCTTAAAAACTTGATCTGGGCCCAAGGATCATCAAGATTTGTAGTGTTTCAGGGTCCTGCTAACAACCGAGTTTGCTGATTAGGGTGTTAGGATGGGATTAGTTTCTTAGTGTGACTAATGTTGTAGGTCCTTCTCAGCCTGAACATGCATCTAGCCAGGCTGTCGCAAAAAGTGCTCCTTCTTCTATGCAACTCCTTTTTACTTTTCACTAATCCAAACTTTTTCGCCAATCTTTCTAGTGATAAACATCCTAGCTGATGACCGACGACTAGTGGCAAATATTCACTGTATCGCTGAGAAGATTTTCTGCCAGCCTTTACACATGATAAGGTCATGCATTCTACAGAAGCTAGCTGTATTATATTGCCACATTTTTCTTGTCAAGGGTTGTCTTATCTCTGTATGTGGGCAGACCAAGCTTTACTAGCACCAAGCCATGATGTGAAGGTTGAAGATTTATTCTCCTGTGGTTGGGAGGAACAGTCTGTTCAAGGCCTCAACAGCATGCGAGCTGAAAGACCTGATAACCAGTCGTACTTGCTAGTACTTCCTAGCTAGAGTTCATGATGCACATTAAAGTCACCTTTGAATAAGTCAGACTGTGCACCAAAATCTGTCAAGAGTGTGCTCCGAATTCCATCATGTTGGCGGATCAAATTTCGTCAAGATAGTGCAGCAATTTCGTCACGATTATGCTCCAAATTCCATCAAGACTGTGCACAAAATTCTGTTCAGATTGTGCCCCAAATTCTGTCATTGTGGGAGGATTTGCAATGCTTATGCCTAGATAGTCAAAACCTTCAGTAGTGGTATTAGATGGTCTCAATGAAAACTGACAGCAAGTCATTTTAATGACTTTTGCATCTTATTCTAGATCATAGTGGACGTCACAAGATCCAGAATTGGCAACAGATGCTATTTATTCTCCACCACAATGACTGTGGTGGATCATTTCAACTGGCAGAGGTCGATTACCTCCAGTTAGGTCAGATGTTAACTTCCATAACTCTGTTGAGGCTGAGCTTTATAAGTCTAAGACTTGATGATCTCAGGACTTTTGTGTGTGGTTTTTTGGTGTGTTTTTAAGTTACACGGCTTAGCGAAGCTCATCCCGCACTCCGAGCACTTGTATGGTTTTTCCCCTGTGTGGACATACCGGTGCGCTTTCAGATGTGCCGACCGTGTAAAAGATTTCCCACACACAGAGCAGACGTACGGCTTCTCGCCAGAATGCATCCTCATGTGGAGTTTTAGGTGGCCTAATGTTGTAGATCTTTTCCCGCACTCGCTGCAGATGAAGGGCTTTTCTCCTGTGTGGGTCCTCATGTGAATTTTAACGTTGCACAATTTCCGGAAACTCTTGCCGCACTCTGAGCAGGCGTGGGGCTTCTCTCCGGTATGAATCCTCTCATGCATTTTTAACTCTGAGGGACGTTTGAAACTCCTCCCACATTCAGAGCACTGGTGAGGTTTGCTGTCTGTATGTGTGTCCATGTGGCTCTTCAGATAGCTTGCACTGATGAAACTCTTGTCGCAATGGGAGCAGCTGAAAGGCTTCTCTCCGGTATGAATCCGGTGATGTAATCTTAATTCCTTGATACTTACGAAGGTCTTCCCACACTGAGAGCACTGATGGGGTTTGTCTCCTGCGTGAAGCTTCATGTGGTGAACCAGGGCACCATCGGTGGTGAAAGTTCTCCCACATTGAGTGCAGGATGGCTTTTCTCCTGTGTGAATTCTCATGTGGGCTTTCAAGTATCTAATTTTCCAAAAACGTTTCCCGCAGTGAGTACAAGTCGGTGGATTTTCATCAGCGTGTATCTTTTGGTGCGCTTCTAATTCCGACAAAGTAGCAAAGAGCTTCTCACATTGAGGGCACCGGTGGGGTCTTGCATGAATGACTGTGTGCTTTTTTAAAATACGAGCAGAAGTGAAAGCCATACCACACTGGCTGCAAACAAAAGGCCTTTCACCCTTGTGAATCATTGTGTGAAGTTTCAAGCTGTCCAACCTGGAAAAACCTCGACCACAGTCAGAACACGTAAAAAGCTTCTCCGTACTGTGGGTCAACTGGTGCCCTTTCAGAATTGAGGCAGTTCTGAAGCCCTTCTTGCACACCGGACACGTGTGAGGTTTCTCTCCACTGTGTATGAACGCGTGATTCTTCAGGCTTGTGATGGAGGTAAATCCTTTCCCGCACTGCAAGCAGATGAAAGGCTTTTCTCCCGTATGAGTTCTCAGGTGTACTTTCAGGATGGAAGCGTATCTGAAGGTTTTCCCACACTCAGTACACTGATGAGATTTCTGGGCTCTCAGTTCCTGTAGGACATCTTCATTTACTTCAGTTTCTTCTCCACATACCAGGACCTGCTTCACATCCTCTCCAGTACCATCTTCTGCATCTTCTCCCAGGATCAGGACCTGCTTCACGTCTTCTCCGCATTCATCTTCAGCATTTTCCCCTAACAGCAGGACCTGCTGTACATCCTCCTTGATCTCATCTTCAGCATCTTCACCTAATATCAAGACAAAAAAGAAATCAATGATTAAAAAAAAAAAAAAATTCAAAAGTGTAATTGAGTTAATGGTGGTGGAAATACACTATATCGGCAGAACTCTTCACTCAACCATCCAAATCGTTGAATTCAGGTGTTCCAATCACTTCCATGGCCACATGTGTATAAAGCCGAGCCCCTAGGCCTGCAGACTGCTTCTACAGACATTAGTGAAAGAATGGGTCGCTCTCAGGAGCTCAGTGAATTCCAGCGTGGTACCGTGATCGGACGCCACCTGTACAGCAAGTCCAGTCGTGAAATTTCCTCACTACTAAATATTCCACAGTCAACTGTCAGTGGGATTATAACAAAAAGTGGAAGCGATTGGGAACGACAGCAACTCGGCCACGAAGTGGTCAGCCACATAAAATGACAGAGCAGGGCAAAGCGTGGAATGCAGTGGTATAAAGCGCCACCACTGGACTCTAGAGCAGTGGAAGGAAGTTCCACTGGAAGGAGTTCCAGAGAAAGGAACTCTTAAAGCTTCAGCACCAAGAGATTCTGGACAATTTCATGCTCCCAGCTTTGTGGGAACAGTTTGGGGATGGCCCCTTCCTGTTCCAACATGAGTGCGCACCAGTGCACAAAGCAGGTCCATAAAGACATGGATGAGCCAGTTTGGTGTGGAAGAACTTGACTGGCCTGCACAGAGTCCTGACCTCAACCCCATAGAACACCTTTGGGATGAATTAGAGCGGAGACTGTGAGCCAGGCCTTCTCGTCCAACATCAGTGTCTGACCTCACAAATGTGCTTCTGGAAGAACGGTCAGAAATTCCCATAAACACTCCTAACCCTTGTGGAAAGCCTTCCCAGAAGAGCTGAAGCTGTTATAGCTGCAAATGAATTACCATAATGGATTAAGAATGGGATGTCACTCAAGTTCATGTGTGTGAAGCCTGACGACCGAATACTCTTGGCAATAGTGTATTTGGGGCGATTGGGAGTGGGTGTGAACTGACAAGTACATGCTGAAAACCAATGGAGAAAAATAAAGTTTCAATATGTATGCATAAGGCTGGGCAATATGGCTGTATATGCATGTATATTATATATAATATACATACACACACACACACACACACAATCATTAATTGTGATAAATCACGTCACAATACAATGCTTCTCTGAACCAACTGTTTTATTACAAAGAGCATAATTACCTGGCAGACTGGTTTGTGGTGTGTAGAATAGACAAGGAACGATGGTGGATGGGTTTATCAGATTATTAAGCGTAAACATGCTGAACCAGTTACTGGTCAGAACTATCAGAGGTTGTGCTCTACAGTCAGGCCAACGTCCAACCCCAACATACATACCTGCCTCCACCTTCACCACCTTCACATCCCCCATCTTCAGTCCACACGTCAGGATGCCTTTACGCTCCTCCTTAACCAGCCACTTCTTAACTCGACCGGACGACGTGCTGTGAATCTTCCTGTGGGCTTTCAGCCTGGAGAAGGTGCTGAAGATCTCCTCGCAGTGAGGGCACCGGTGAGGTCCAGTGTGGACGTACATGTGCTGCTTTAAAACGCGGGTGCAGGTGAAGCGTAAGCCGCACTGGGCACAGGGGAAAGGTCGATCTCCGGTGTGAATCTTGATGTGGAGTTTAAGGTTGTCCGGTCTGGAAAACCCCCGGCCGCAGTACGGGCAGCTAAACGGCTTCTCCTGACTGTGCGTCCTCTGGTGGGCGATCAAGTTTGGCACGGATCTAAAGGTCATCTGACACACCGAGCATGTGTGAGGTTTCTCTCCGCTGTGTATGTACGTGTGGTTCCTCAGGCCAGTGGTCGAGGAGAACCTCTTCCCGCATTGCCCGCAGGGGAAGGGCTTCTCTCCAGTGTGAGTTCTCAGGTGAACTTTCAGGAAGGAGGCGAACCTGAAGGTTTTCCCACATTCGCAGCACTGGTAGGACTGCTGAGAGCTCTCCGGGGGATCTTCTCCGTTCTCCTCCACAGGTTCTTCTCCTGAAAGCAGAGCCAAAAGAATTAGAAACTGGACGATCTACTGACTCACCATCTCAGTCTCGCTTCATACCATCTAAAAATGATCAGACTGCAGTTCTATATAGCTCTAAAAAGGTTCTTCTATTATAGAAAAGCTTGACTTCTATTATTATGAAGAGCCATTTTAGGTGCTATATAGTGGTTGTATATAAAACATAAAGAGCAAAATGGTCCTTTGGGTGTTCATGTAGTGAAATGGTTCTTCAGAATGATTGAGAATCTGCTGTAGATGGTTCTACACAGACCCTTTTGGAAAATTGCTCTATATAGCCCCAAAAAGCATCTTATGATGACGCCAAGCTTATACCAATAGAAGATTCCTTAAACATGCAGATGGTTCTTTGAGTGTTCATGGTTCTATATAGGACCATCACCTTTACTAAAGCACTATTTAAGAACTTTTCTAATAATATAGCTGTTATCAGTTGTTCAAGGGTTCTCTGAGGCAATGGTTCTATTTAGAACTATGAGCTCTACATAGGAGCTCCATATACACTGCAAGATCTATATAGAACCATTTGCATGAAATGGGTCTTCAGATTGATGGAAAATGTGTTGTAAATAGTTCTATATAGAACCTTTTTGAAAAGGATTCTAGATAGCATCAGAGAGTTCTACCATTACAATAATGTTAAGTTAACCCCTAACCATTTAAGCACGCAGGGTGTTCATGGTACTACACAGAACCATCACCTTTACTAAAGATGGTTCTCAAAGGGTGCTTTAAGAGTAGTTGTTTCTGCTTTTTCATGCTTCAAGGCAAAGGTTCTATTTAGAACCACAAGTTCTGTATAGAACTATGTGCATGTAGTCGTTCGTCAGATTTGTGGAGAATGTGGTGGAACCTTTTTTGAAGGGTTCTATACAGCACCAAAAGTATTTCTGCTGTTTTGATGTCAAGCTTGTATACAATAAAAGAACCCTTCATACAGAACCATGCACAACACATTCTCCACCATTCTGAAGAACGATTTCACCATGCAGAGAACCATTTAGTGTTCTGAGTGTTCATAGTTCAGTGTGAAATAATTATCTTTGCTGATGAACCCTTGGAGAACCATCTTTTTAATAGTGTAGGAGGTAACTCACTTGGGAACGATTACTGATTAGACCGTAAACACTACAGTGCAGGTTTATACTGGACTAAAACCAGGGTTCTGTGGGTGGTCACTCAGATTACAGCATATACAGCACCCGGTGGAGTAGAACCCTGAGGACCTCAGAACTCTGCCTCATTAAACACACCTGACTCAGCTCTTCAGCTAATTAGACCTTCATTAACTGAACACACCGATCTCCACAGAACCACCCACAGCACACTCTCCATCAGTCTGAAGAACCTTTTCACCACGCAGAGAACCATTTGAACATTTACATGGTTTTATAGAAAACCCATGATTCTAAACAGAACCACTGCCTTTACTGCTGCCTTGAAGAACCCTTGAAGAACAACCAGTAACTCTTAAAAAGATGGTTCTTAAAGGGTTCTTTAGTGAAGGTGATGCTTCTATATAGATCCATTTACACTTAAAGAACCATCTGGATGCTTAAAGGGTAGGGCTTCTTCTGTTGTAGAAGAACCTTTTGTAGAAGAAGCCCAATTGTCCTATACAGAGAACTTGTGATTCTGTATAGAATCATTGCCGGAAAGAACCATGGGAGAACAACCAATAATAAATACAGTAAAAAAAAAAAAAATCTGGTTCTTAAAGGGTGATTTAGAACATGGCCCTAGAACCATGAACCATGTATACAAGCTTGGCATCATAAAAATAGCAGACCCCTTTCTGGTGCTGCGTAAAACCCTGTACAGATGGGTTATATAAAGAACCACGTGCAACACATTCGCTACCAATCTGAAGAATCGTTTCACCAGAGAACCAAAGTGTGGCTCTATAAAGAACCATTGTCCTTCGTAAAGAACCGTCTATGTTAAGGGTATTCAGCTGGGCTGGGAAGCTTGTAAGACTGCACAGAAATGGGTTCTGATCAACGTTTATCGCTCCAGCATTTGACTGACTCGAGACGCAGCACAGCACGTTCAGAGCGCCGCCGAGCGCCGATGAGCGCCGCCAACGCTCGACCAAACGAAGGACTTCAATGTTCCTCTTCCAGACGACGTGTTCGTGTTTTCAGGTAAAGCGGCGTGACGTTTTACCTCACGTTTACACCGCATCTACTTGAGTTTATTGGCTGGTTGAAATGTAGATTCTGATTACAATTACTGTCCGACTCATGTAGACCCAGAGTTTCCCCATGACCTGATTACTCAAGAGCATGAAAATGATCAGATTACTGACCCAGTCTGATTTTCTACAGTTATCAGATTATTAAGTGTAAACACACTGAACCAGTTACTGACACAGTCTGATTTACTGCAGTTATCAGATTATGTAGCTCGGCTACATTGAAAATGAGGGTTGCCCTCAATGTACTTCCGAGTCAAAATAAAGGTTGATTGATTGATTGATTAAGTGTAAACACACAACCAGTTACTGACACAGTCTGATTTTCTGTAGTTATCAGATTATTAAGTGTAAACACACTGAACCAGTTACTGACCCAATCTGATTTTCTGCAGTTATCAGATTATTAAGTGTAAACACACTGAACCAGTTACTGACACAATCTGATTTTCTGCAGTTATCAGATTATTAAGTGTAAACACACTGAACCAGTTACTGCCATCCATCCATCCATCCATTTTCCAAGCCGCTTCTCCGTCAGGGTCGCGGGGGGGAGCTGGAGCCTATCCCAGCAGTCTTCGGGCGGAAGGCAGGATACACCCTGGACAGGTCGCCAGTCCATCACAGGGCAATTACTGCCACAATCTGATTTTCTGTAGTTATCAGATTATTAAGTGTAAACACACTGAACCAGTTACTGACCCAGTCTGATTTACTGCAGTTATCAGATTATTAAGTGTAAACACACTGAACCAGTTACTGACACCGTCTGATTTTCTGCAGTTATCAGATTATTAAGTGTAAACACACTGAACCAGTTACTGACACAGTCTGATTTTCTACAGTTATCAGATTATGAAGTGTAAACACACTGAACCAGTTACTGACACAATCTGATTTTCTGCAGTTATCAGATTATTAAGTGTAAACACACTGAACCAGTTACTGACACAGTCTGATTTTCTGCAGTTATCAGATTATTAAGTGTAAACACACTGAACCAGTTACTGACACCGTCTGATTTTCTGCAGTTATCAGATTACTGAGTGCAGGTAAACTCCGTGTTCCCCCCCTCCTCTGACGCTCTGCATTCAGCTGATGAAGGTCTAATGAGCTGAAGAGCTGACTCATTGGGTGTGTAATGAGGCTGAGTGCTGACGTATGCAGGGTTCTGGTCCACCAGGCCCAGAGACGTGGTCTATATGAACCAATCAGATGATGACTGAGCTCGTCCAATGAAGACCCACACACTGACCCTTCCTCCCTTTTACGGTCATCAGCTTGTTCAAGCTTTTACCTTAAAAGCCAAACTACACTATTTACGTTCAGTGACCCTTTATTTTAAATACAGGACATTAAACAAAGCCACATCAGGACTTTACAGCTGCTCCGCCTCATCCACCCGTACAGGAGAGGGAAGGAACGCCCACCCGTCAGCGGGAGTCGGGTTTGGAGTATTTTTATTGGTCCTTTCCACACCAACAGCTCAACTGACACAGGACTGTCCACTGCTGTACCATCGTCCACACCAGTAAACACTCGGGGGACGCCTGTGGGTGGGTTTACACAGTGGAGTCCCCCTTAATTCAGAGCGTGCGGTGCAGACCGAGTCATTCAGTGGTTTGCTGTGTAATAACAGTCATAATTATTTATTATTATTTATTTATTTAAGTCCTTTCAGTTAAAAACGGCTCAAAGTGCTTCACAACTCAAAGACCAACAGAGAAAAATATCAAATAAAAAAATAAAAACTCAACCGACAAAAACATCAGCAGAAAAAAATGCCATTAATAATCGGAATTAAAACGCACAAACAAAGTGTAAATAAGAAAAACAACCCCCAAAGTGAAGTGACACTCCTGTAAAAATAGGAGGAGCAATAAACCTAAAGCCTACATATATATATATATATATATATATATATATATATATATATATATATATATATATATATATATATATATATAAAATAAAACCTGATTTTAGAAATAAATATAAAACAGAACCTGATTTTATAAAAAAATAAAATAAAACCTGTGTTTTTTATAAATAAACAAAAATAAGCCTGCTTTTATAAATAAATAATATTAATAAATATAAGCCACATTTTATAAATAGCATAAAACTAAACCTGTTTTTATGAATAACAAAAATAAACCTGCTATTATAAATAAATATTATATATACTGTTTGTATAATATAAATAAGCCTGTTTTTATTAATAAATATAATGAATATAAGCCTATTTTTATAAATAAATAATACAATTAAACCTGTTTTTATAAATATAATCTACACTCACCAGCCACTTTATTAGGTACAGTATCAGTTGCTTGTTAACACAAATAGCTGATCAGCCAATCACACGGCCGCAGCTCACTGCATTTAGGCATGTAGAGGTGGTCAAGACGACTTGCTGAAGTGCAGACCGAGCATCAGAACGGGGGAGAAAGGGGATTTAAGGGGCTTTGAACGTGGCGTGGTTGTTGGTGCCAGACGGGCTGGTCTGAGTATTTCAGAAACTGTTGATCTGCTGGGATTTTCACACTCAACCATCTCTAGGGTTTACAGAGAACGGTCCGAAAAAGAGGAAATATCCAGTGAGTGGTCAGTTGTGTGGACGAAAATGCCTTGTTGATGTGAGAGGTCAGAGGAGAATGGGCAGACTGGTTCCAGATGATAGAAAGACAACAGGAACTCAAATAACCAGCCAGAATCTCTGAGGAACGTTTCCAACACCTTGTTGAAAGTCTTCCATGAAGAATTAAGACAGTTCTGAAGGCAAAAGGGGGTCCAGCCTTTTACTAGCAAGGGGTACCTAATAAAGTGGCCGGTGAGTGTGTGAGTGTGTGTGCGTGAGAGAGAGAGTGTGTGAGTGTGTGATAGAGTGAGTAGATACATGTTTGTCTTTATAAATAAATATAATCTAGTACGCTGCAGCTGGTTCTATATAGAACCTTTTTGAAAAAGGACCTATTGTGACAATGTCAACAAATGAATAACTCTGAATGGCGCCATTTAGAACCGTGTCACCACGTGGAGAACTATTTCTCTAAGTGTTCAAGGTTCTATAAAAGAACTATTGTCTTTCCTAAGGAACCCTAGAGGAACCAACCTTTTGAATGTGTCACATAAATCGATAAATCTCAGCCTTAGTGGTTCTAGTAGGAGGTCCTATGAACAGCGGATGTCTGGTTCCCATCACCGCCACTGTGAACAATCCAACCTCGGCCAGTTTATCTAGAACCACATTAAACCACTCTGAGCGACTGTTTACAGCTTAACCGCTTAATGAAGTGGAGAATTTCAGGAAGGCGGTGGAGTGGCCCTTTAAAAGCCCCTTATTAGCCCTTTAAAAGCCCTTACTAGCCCTTTAAAAGCCCGTCACTGGGAGGCTCCTGGTTAAAGGAGGCTAACCGGACTGGGTCCGCGCTCCTGCGGGCTCTGGTCTGGTCCTCTGGTCTGGTTCTCCTCCGCAGGTGGAACTCACCTCTCATCACCTGTCCACCCCCGTCTCCGCGAGGCTCTTCAGCGCGCGACATCCTGCAGGACTCACGGCGAGCGCGCGCTGTCCGGCGGCTGTAGCGGGTTAAACGGCCTGACCGGCGGGTCAGTAAGCTGGACGCTCCGCTGCCCGCAGCTCCGCTCTAGAACCGCTCTAGACTCGCGACTGTTTACCGTCCTGCCTTTATATACACGCTCCGGAAAGGGGGCGGGGCTGCACGCCGCGGAACCGGAACCACACCGCGTGTGCTATTTTTTACTGATTATTCATTTTATTTATTGAAATAAATAAATTCAGCACCAGAACTCCGGAGGAATTTTAGGAACAAGGTGAAAAAAAAATCAAACATCTAAAATCATTAATTTCCGGATAAATATTCATTTTTAATTTTTAATTATTCTTTTTTTTTTTTTTTAGGCTCCTTTTCCCACCGGAGGAGCCCAGACAGCGCCAGTCTGCGGTGCAGCTTCCATCAGCGCCTCATTACCGCCGCCGTAAAGGCCTGAATACACGCACAGCCAGTTTTACAAAATAAGAGTCCCGCCATGCCGGAGGAGGAGCTTAGAAGCGCTGTGATAAAGACTTCCAGGCGCTAGTCTTCCTCACTGGGGGGCTCAGCTCCAGTAAATCAGGAGAACCTTGTTTTCAGCGTCGATGCTGTAGCTGGGATTTTAAAAAAAGACCACAATGTTTTAAAATCTGCCCGATTTGATAGAATTTACACCAAAATTGTATTAATTTCTATTTATTACAAATAAAAACTAAGAAACAGACATTAACCCAGGAGGTTAGTAGAATCTTCTCATTTTCTTCTTTCGGCTGCTCCCTTTAGGGGTCGCCACAGTGGATCATCTGCCTCCATCTTGCCCTATCCACTGCCTCCTCTACTTTCACACCAACCATCTCCATGTCCACCTTCACTACATCCATAAACCTTCTCTGAGGTCTGCCTCTTCTCCTTCTGTCCGGCAGCTCAATCTCCAACATTCTTTGCCCAATATATCCACTATTCCTCCTCAACACATGTCCAAACCATCTCAACCTGGCATCTCTGGCTTTTTCAGACTTTCCACTCTTCTCCATCATCGACCTGAGAGCAGCACATATGGGTCCCCTGGCTTGGCGAGCTCGGTACCCCGCTGACTGTTCACCGCTGCTGGTCCCCCTCGGACCACCCAGATTCCACACAAGTGCTAACTAGTTTTCAATCTCTCTGAAAAAATTTTAAATGCACTGGGACTTTTATTTTAGAAAATATACTTAGACGAATATAAGAAGGATGTAAAATCATGACTAGGTGTCGGGACCAAGGCTGTTCCTCCAACCCCAAGCCTCCAACATACTTTCACTGATGACTGCCCTGAGTTCTCGGAAGACGCTGAAAAGGACAGAGCCTTCAGACGCTGAGTTCTCGGAAGACGCTGAAAAGGACAGAGCCTTCAGACGCTGAGTTCTCGGAAGACGCTGAAAAGGACAGAGTCTTCAGACGCTGAGTTCTCGGAAGACGCTGAAAAGGACAGAGTCTTCAGACGCTGAGTTCTCGGAAGACGCTGAAAAGGACAGAGCCTTCAGACGCTGAGTTCTCGGAAGTCGCTGAAAAGGACAGAGCCTTCAGACGCTGAGTTCTCAGAAGACGCTGAAAAGGACAGAGCCTTCAGACGCTGAGTTCTCAGAAGACGCTGAAAAGGACTGAGCCTTCAGACGCTGAGTTCTCGGAAGACGCTGAAAAGGACAGAGTCTTCAGACGCTGAGTTCTCGGAAGACGCTGAAAAGGACAGAGCCTTCAGACGCTGAGTTCTCGGAAGACGCTGAAAAGGACAGAGCCTTCAGACGCTGAGTTCTCGGAAGTCGCTGAAAAGGACAGAGCCTTCAGATGCTGAGTTCTCAGAAGACGCTGAAAAGGACAGAGCCTTCAGACGCTGAGTTCTCAGAAGACGCTGAAAAGGACAGAGTCTTCAGACGCTGAGTTCTCAGAAGACGCTGAAAAGGACAGAGTCTTCAGACGCTGAGTTCTCGGAAGACGCTGAAAAGGACAGAGTCTTCAGACACTGAGTTCTCAGAAGACGCTGAAAAGGACAGAGTCTTCAGACGCTGAGTTCTCGGAAGACGCTGAAAAGGACAGAGTCTTCAGATGCTGAGTTCTTGGAAGTCGCTGAAAAGGAGAGAGTCTTCAGACGCTGAGTTCTTGGAAGACGCTGAAAAGGACAGAGTCTTCAGACACTGGGTTCTCGGAAGACGCTGAAAAGGACAGTCTTCAGACGCTGAGTTCTTGGGAAGACTCTGAAAAGGACAGTCTTCAGACGCTGAGTTCTCGGAAGACGCTGAAAAGGACAGAGTCTTCAGACGCTGAGTTCTCGGAAGACGCTGAAAAGGACAGATTCTTCAGACGCTGAGTTCTCAGAAGATGCTGAAAAGGACAGAGTCTTCAGACGCTGATTTCTCGGAAGATGCTGAAAAGGACAGAGCCTTCAGACGCTGAGTTCTCGGAAGATGCTGAAAAGGACAGAGCCTTCAGACGCTGAGTTCTCGGAAGACGCTGAAAAGGACAGAGCCTTCAGACGCTGAGTTCTCGGAAGTCGCTGAAAAGGACAGCGTCTTCAGACGCTGAGTTCTCGGAAGACGCTGAAAAGGACAGAGTCTTCAGACGCTGAGTTCTCGGAAGTCGCTGAAAAGGACAGAGCCTTCAGAATCTGAGTTCTCGGAAGACGCTGAAAAGGACAGAGCCTTCAGACGCTGAGTTCTCGGAAGACGCTGAAAAGGACAGAGTCTTCAGACGCTGAGTTTGAGGAAGACGCTGAAAAGGACAGAGTCTTCAGACACTGAGTTCTCGGAAGACGCTGAAAAGGACAGAGCCTTCAGACGCTGAGTTCTCGGAAGACGCTGAAAAGGACAGAGCCTTCAGACGCTGAGTTTGAAGAGGAAAAAGGCTTCTTCTGTATTTCAGCATCAGGTGGCTCAGGGTCTCAAGAGACCCCAACTGCGCAAGTACAGTGTTCCAAACAACAGCGTATACCGTTTATCTGGGGTGGTTTGATTTCAGCTCGTTCTCTAATAGGTCCATCCCTTCGTCCATCGATTTGGCCGTCGCATGATGAGCTCACCCCTCAAAACTGGTTGCAGCTGATTTTACCTCTTTACCTTTCAAGGTCAGCTCGACCCTCTTCACTGGGTCAGTAGGTACGCAGGCCTGTCAGTGAACCCAGTGGCTTTCCAGTGTCTAGAATCTCCTATGCAGACAGACTGGGGACCTCTGTGAGAGAATTAACATTCTCTGTGAGCCAGTGCAACCTATTTGGTTATAGATTACAACTTCTAATCTATCTGATCACTGATAGAATGATTTACTGAACTAATTTACACGGCGTAACTACAGAAAGGAAGAGATGAAAACTGCGTAAATTGGTCTGTGAAGGGAAAATGAGAGATGATGAGTGGAATTTTGTCTAATACTCTGCTTAAACACTGGTGGGCCGCCCTGAAAACGCAGAGCAAAGCACCAGTGGACCACCACCTCCGCCATCAGCGGGCCAACAGTGGTACATTATCAGGGAACATTCCATATAAACCCACTGGTGGTTCTGGATAGTAAATAAAATGTCTATGTTTGTGTTGTAGTCATGGTGACCCCTGGTTCCCATCACCACCACTGTAAAGACATGAACCATTTCACACCAAACCACTCTGATTCACTCTGAATGGCCAAGTTCATTCCAAACCAAGTGCTTGTTGTATTGTTATTTTGTCACTGGATGGCAGCAGAGGGCTATTGGCACAATATTGACAAAAAAAATAATTCAGTATCAGACTTTCTTCCAGAAGCACAGGTCAGACACTGATGTTGGACGAGAAGGCCTGGCTCACAGTCTCCGCTCTAATTCATCCCAAAGGTGTTCTATGGGGTTGAGGTCAGGACTCTGTGCAGGTCAGTCAAGTTCTTCCACACCAAACTGGCTCATCCACGTCTTTATGGACCTGCTTTGTGCACTGGTGCGCACTCATGTTGGAGCAGGAAGGGGCCGTCCCCAAACTGTTCCCACAAAGTTGGGAGCGTGAAATTGTCCAAAATCTCTTGGTGCTGAAGCTTTAAGAGTTCCTTTCACTGGAACTAAGGGGCCGAGCCCAACTCCTGAAAAACACCCCCACACCATGATCCCCGCTCCACCAAACTTTACACTCAGCACAATGCAGACAAGTACCTTCTCCTGGCAACCACCAAACCCAGACTCGTCCATCAGATTGCCGGACGGAGAAGCGTGATTTGTCACTCCAGAGAACACGTCTCCACTGCTCTAGAGTCCAGTTGCGGCGCTTTACTCCAATGCATTCCACGCTTTGCATTGCGCTTGGTGATTTAAGGCTCGGATGCAGCTACTCGGTATGGAAACCCATTCCATGAAGCTCTCCACGCTGTTCTTGAGCTGATCTGAAGGTCACATGAAGTTTGGAGGTCTGTAGTGATTGACTCTGCAGAAAGTTGGTGACCTCTGCGCACTATGCCCCTCAGCATTCGCTGACCGCTCTGTCACTTTACATGGCCGACCACTTCTTGGCTGAGTTGCTGTTGTTCCCAATCTCTTCCACTTTGATATAATCCCACTGACAATTGACTGTGGAATATTTAGTAGTGAGGAAATTTCACGACTGGACTTGTTGCACAGGTGGCGTCCTGGAATTCACTAGATTAGAAGATTTCTGTTTTATTTTTAATTATTTGGAGTGCTGGCTTCATTGAGACCCCTGATTGGTCTTGACATACCACTGGCTAAGACACAAGGAAGGATGCAAGAAAAAGTAATGAGCATGCACAATTAAAGATATCAGATGCGCCCACTGTGCGACAGCAGCTATTGATTGTGGGTGGGGGAAAGTGGGCGGAGCTGCTCATCGATCATCACCCAGACTGACCATGTTTGCTTTGTGTGTTCTGAATCACGGTGGCCGCAGATTAGGATCGATCTGTCCAATTACAGCCAATTAAATCGTCCATCCCTGCAGTGGTCAGCGATGGAGCCGCTGTATCGATTTCAGAGAGAGTGACTCTGCCTCTGCTGGAACACACGCACTCAGAAATTTACACCACCAATCAGACGCAGGCACGTGGGTCAATAAGCGTGTTTACTGGCCGCTCCGCTCGGCTCCGGCAGCAGTCAGCACCGTTACCGCGGAGATGACACTGACTCCACATGCTGCAGCACTCATTTATATCCACAGGGAAAAAACAAGCAAAATCACATTAAAGGGCAAATATCATTAAAAAAAACATCACTTTTTGGGACACTATTAAAGCTTTAAAAACACTCAACAACATTCACTTTGATCACACTGATGAGGTGCTGGACAGGTGAAGTCTTCTTAGGATGATCCCTATGACGTCCACCTGTGTGACCCCCATGGTTCACCTGGTTGACTTCTGGTATGTCCTTTGGAATGAAGGAATGAAGGGCAGGCTTGTTAAGGTGTAGATGGTGGAACTCAACTCACGCAGGATCCAGGAGGCCCTGGGCTGCAACCCAGCTACTTTCCTCAGGACCATACTCCTTCCAGTCCACCAGACACTGTAGACAATCTCCTTGTCAACTGGAGTCCAACAATCTGAGTACAGTGTAGATCAGGGTTCCATCGACTACCACCGGTGCCTGTAGCTGCTCTTTGGGCATGGCCTCATCCAGTGGACCTAGAACAACAGGCTTAAGGAATGAAACATGAAATGAGCACAAGACACAGCACTGTCTGGGTAAATCAAGGTTGTGCATAACTCCATTAACTCGTCCCAAAACTATGAATGGACCAATATATTTAGGTATAGGTTTTATGCAATCCTCCTCAAACCTGAAATCCCAAGTCGACAGCCAAACATGGTGCCTGGTTTGGTAGAGGGGGGTGTCACTCAAACGTCTATCGGCCTGGGCCTTGTTCCTCTTTAGAACTTGGTCAATGCACTGACCTATTGAAGCCCAGACATCTTTGCTTCTCTTCATTCATTCATCCACAGCCGGAATGCTGGTGATAGCAGAAGTCCAGGGCATATGTATGGAGGTTGATACCCAAGCACACACTTAAAAGGAGTGATGCTTGCAGCGGACCAAGCGAGAGAGTTCTGAGACATCTCGGCCCAAATCAGGTAAGTAAGAATCGGGTCCAGTCAGACTGGTTGTCATGGCAATATATTCTGAGAACTTTGCCTAGTTCTTGGTTGACCCTTTCACATTGTTCGTTAGACTGAGGATGATATCCAGATGTTAGACTTGTATTTACACCAAGGTGTTCCAAGAAAGCAGACCACACAGAGGAAGTAAATTGAGGGCCACGATCTTTTGGTATCCCAAATAATCTAAAAACAACATTAAACAAAACGTCTTCAGTTTCAAAAGCTGAGGGTAATTTAGCAAAAGGGATGAATCTGACTGCTCTACTGTCATGATGGTGGTGTGTTGTTATGACGGAGGTAGATCAGTTACAAAATCAATGGTGATATGAGACCAAGGACAATGGACAATGTGGAGTGTTAGATGATCGGACTAGTACCCCGTCTATTTCATCATCCACTTCCCATCTAATAATGGCGAATCCACACTCGGGGGCAGTAATGATCTCAGGCATTTTAAGTACTGTTTTCTCTTTGTTGCTTCCAAAATTGCGTGACAAGAAATACACCTTAGTGTTGTGGGGACCGGGTCTATAAGTAATAGTAAACAGAAAATGGGAGAAAAATAAGAACCAACAAGTTTGGTGAGGGTTGGGTCCGTTTGCATTTCATAAATATTCAAGATTATTGTGGTCAGTTAAAACAAGGAAAGGGTGTTTAGCCCCATGTCACCATCATTCTTAAGCTAATGTTATTGCTGGAAGCTCCCTTTCACCAATAATATAGTTTCTTTCTGCAGAAATTAGCTTACTGGAGAAAATGCGATTGGATGAAGCTCACTAGTACTACCAGAGGCTTGGGAAAGAACAGCTCCCACAGTCCCAAGCAGCTACTTCTACAACAAATGGTCTTTCTGGATCAGGGTGCACTGTTGCACTAATGTCTAATGGTTGAAAGCGCTGGTGGAGAAGTCATGTGTTCACCCACTGAATCATGGGAACTGGAGTTTTCCACACAGTCCATTGACTCAGTGAACTTGCAGGAGAAAGGGAACTAGTAGAGGAGGTGCCCTGGGCAGGAAGTGTGAGGTGGCCAGAGCTGAGCTGCTCTCCCATTGGTTGGGACTTCAGGAGCTGGACTGAAGGCCTTACACGTGAAATTAGCTACCAACATAATTAGGATGTGACAGAGGAACCAACCCCTCGCAGTCTTATTTACAATGGTGGGAACCCATTTCACTGACTGTGAATGCAAGTCGTAGTCTAAGCAGTGTTCCAGTTAGTTGTTAGGAATGGTAAACAGTGGCAGCAGCTCTATGTCAGAACTCTTTACTGTAAAACTGATACATACAAGCTCAGATATATGATAATGACTGTTACAGACTTCAGATAAAACATACGGAATGACTTTTACAGGCCTCTAATGATCCTGTTTAATTTAGAATGGATAAGAAATGGTTAGTGTACCAGCTTTAGCTTGGTACTAACATACTTTTAGGAATCTTCTAAAGGCCTTCTGGACCTCCACCACAGGCGAACGTGTTGTCAAGGTATTCGTAAGCTGGACACAAATTTGCAAGATTCCAGGGTCCACATCTCAGATTTCCTGAAGGCCATGCAGTGATATCCAGGGCTCATCGGAAAGGATGTGTCACGCTGTATTGACCTATGGAGTTTGGCTTTGTCACAGATTTTTACAGTCAGACTTTTAAAGTGGCTTATTGCAGATCGTTCCCTTCTCCTGTGGTTTTATTCATGAGTTCAGCATTTAGTGGACATCGACTCGACTTTCATCACAAAACTGATCACTTTTAAAAATCTGAAGTCGCGCAAACACTGAATGAAATGTTGGGCTCCACCTCAGAAGGACAAACAGAGAAGTTCTTTTCTAGGACGTTTCAGATTTCCATTAAAAGTAAATAAAACAGAGCAACAAACTTGAGTACTTCATCTCTTGAGTTCCTCGGCATTCAGCTGGACTCTTATTCCACGCTTCCCTTCTGTCCGATTAGCTGGATCATATTACTATTGCCCTATCAGACTTTGTGCTGCAGCCTTGATGTTCGAAGCTCCAGCTCCTCTCTTTTCTTGGGCATCTCAAGTATACAATTCATATAATACCCCAAGGATGCTCATTTATCTGCCACCTCCTCAGCATTGCCTCTTTAGTTCCTTCACTCCAACTCCTCTCCTTGGGCGATGCATGTATCTCAGAACTCCGCTTCTGGCTCTTCATCCTCTAACACTGGAATGGCATCTGTTTCTTCTATGAAGACGCCATTCTAGTCCCTGAAGATCTGCAGCTATTCACCGATGCTGCTCCTATGGTGGCTGCTG
>NC_051222.1:40443175-40450675 GCF_015220715.1 Pygocentrus nattereri | reverse complement strand
TGTACTGCGTGTATAATGGAAATGTGTACTGAGTGTATAATGGAAATGTGTACTGCGTGTATAATGGAAATGTGTATTGAGTGTATAATGGAAATGTGTACTGCGTGTATAATGGAAATGTGTACCGAGTGTATAATGGAAATGTGTACTGCGTATATAATGGAAATGTGTACTGAGTGTATAATGGAAATGTGTACTGAGTGTATAATGGAAATGTGTACTGCGTATATAATGGAAATGTGTACTGCGTATATAATTGAAATGTGTACTGTGTGTATAATGGAAATGTGTGCTGTGTGTATAATGGAAATGTGTACTGCGTGTATAATGGAATTATGTACTGAGTGTATAATGGAAATGTGTACTGCGTATATAATGGAAATGTGCACTGTGTGTATAATGGAAATGTGTGCTGTGTATATAATGGAAATGTGTTCTGTGTGTATAATGGTAATGTGTGCTGTGTGTATAATGGAAATGTGTACTGCATGTATAATGGAAATGTGTGCTATGTGTATAATGGAAATGTGTAGTGCGTGTATAATGGAAATGTGTGCTATGTGTATAATGGAAATGTGTACTGTGTGTATAATGGAAATGTGTACAGTGTGTATAATGGAAATGTGTGCTATGTGTATAATGGAAATGTGTACTGTGTGTATAATGGAAATGTGTACTGCGTGTATAATATAAATGTGTACTCTGGGTATAATGGAAATGTGTACTGCGTATATAATGGAAATGTGTACTGCGTATATAATGTAAATGTGTACTGTGTGTATAATGGAAATGTGTGCTGTGTGTATAATGGAAATGTGTACTGCGTGTATAATGGAAATGTGTACTGAGTGTATAATGGAAATGTGTACTGCGTGTATAATGGAAATGTGTATTGAGTGTATAATGGAAATGTGTACTGCGTATATAATGGAAATGTGCACTGTGTGTATAATGGAAATGTGTGCTGTGTATATAATGGAAATGTGTTCTGTGTGTATAATGGTAATGTGTGCTGTGTGTATAATGGAAATGTGTACTGCATGTATAATGGAAATGTGTGCTATGTGTATAATGGAAATGTGTACTGTGTGTATAATGGAAATGTGTACAGTGTGTATAATGGAAATGTGTGCTATGTGTATAATGGAAATGTGTACTGCGTGTATAATGGAAATGTGTACTGCGTGTATAATGTAAATGTGTACTCTGGGTATAATGGAAATGTGTACTGCGTATATAATGGAAATGTGTACTGCGTATATAATGGAAATGTGTACTGTGTGTATAATGGAAATGTGTGCTGTGTGTATAATGGAAATGTGTACTGCATGTATAATGGAAATGTGTACTGAGTGTATAATGGAAATGTGTACTGCGTGTATAATGGAAATGTGTATTGAGTGTATAATGGAAATGTGTACTGCGTGTATAATGGAAATGTGTACTGAGTGTATAATGGAAATGTGTACTGCGTATATAATGGAAATGTGTACTGAGTGTATAATGGAAATGTGTACTGAGTGTATAATGGAAATGTGTACTGCGTATATAATGGAAATGTGCACTGTGTGTATAATGGAAATGTGTGCTGTGTATATAATGGAAATGTGTTCTGTGTGTATAATGGTAATGTGTGCTGTGTGTATAATGGAAATGTGTACTGCATGTATAATGGAAATGTGTGCTATGTGTATAATGGAAATGTGTAGTGCGTGTATAATGGAAATGTGTGCTATGTGTATAATGGAAATGTGTACTGTGTGTATAATGGAAATGTGTACAGTGTGTATAATGGAAATGTGTGCTATGTGTATAATGGAAATGTGTACTGCGTGTATAATGGAAATGTGTACTGTGTGTATAATGGAAATGTGTACTGTGTGTATAATGGAAATGTGTACTGCGTGTATAATGGAAATGTGTACTGTGTGTATAATGGAAATGTGTACTGCGTGTATAATGGAAATGTGTGCTGCGTGTATAATGGAAATGTGTGCTGCGTGTATAATGGAAATGTGTACTGCGTGTATAATGGAAATGTGTACTGCGTGTATAATGGAAATGTACACTGCGTGTATAATGGAAATGTGTACTGCGTGTATAATGGAAATGTGTACTGCGTGTATAATGGAAATGTGTGCTGCGTGTATAATGGAAATGTGTACTGCGTGTATAATGGAAATGTGTACTGCGTGTATAATGGAAATGTGTGCTGCGTGTATAATGGAAATGTGTACTGCGTGTATAATGGAAATGTGTACTGCGTGTATAATGGAAATGTACACTGCGTGCATAATGGAAATGTGTGCTGCGTGTATAATGGAAATGTGTGCTGTGTGTATAATGGAAATGTGTGCTGTGTAAATAATGGAAATGTGTACTGTGTGTATAATGGAAATGTGTGCTGCGTGTATAATGGAAATGTGTGCTGCGTGTATAATGGAAATGTGTACTGCGTGTATAATGGAAATGTGTGCTGTGTGTATAATGGAAATGTGTGCTGTGTATATAATGGAAATTTGTGCTTTGTGTATAATGGAAATGTGTGCTGCGTGTATAATGGAAATGTGTACTGCGTGTATAATGGAAATGTGTGCTATGTGTATAATGGAAATGTGTACTGCGTGTATAATGGAAATGTGTGCTGTGTATATAATGACGATGGATATTGTTCAGAAAATTTTAGTGCTTATTTATGATAAACTGTCTCATTCAGATAAAAACTTGATCCAATGGACACACTGAAATAAACTTTAGAGAAAAATGAAAACAGATTTTTTCATTGACAAACCCAGTTCTAAACATTTTGTGACAGTAGAAAAGGATAAATATAAACAGAAAGCAGTGATTTGTGATTTTTTTTACTTCTATTCAATTGAAAACAGTACAAGGTCAAGATAGTTAGTCTTTCAACTAATCAAACGAATTGTTTCTGAATATATGCACTAATTCTTAATTTGATGCCTGTAAATTATTTCTGAAAAGTTGGCACAGTAGCATATTCACCTCTGTGTTATGTCCCCTTTTTTTAATAGTGCCTAGAACACTTACTCAGCAGTCTGGGGTCTCCATTATCATATGCAGGCAGGTCAGTCTAGAACCTGCACTCTCTGGTTAAGCAGCCGTGTTGCTGTAACATGTGCAGAAAGATTTTGTGTTGTGTTGTTGTGAAATAAACACGGACGTTCCTGAAAAAGACGGCGTCTAAAAGGCAGCATTTGTTGCTCTAAATGTATTCAGTGGTAATGGTGCTTTTACAGATGTGCAAGTTACCCACTACTGGGTGGGTTTACCTGTAGAAAGGTGTTTTCCTTCCACAGTCTAGTCTAACCAGTCTTTAGCTGACCCTACGCAGCTTTTTTGGGATATGTTGCAGGCCTCAAATTTGGATTTAGCGTATATTTTTAAAAAATTAGTAAAGTTGATGAGGTAATATATTAAATGTCTCTTTGTTTGGCTGTTTTCAATGAATTATCTGTAAAAGACAGTTTACAAATCACTGATTTCTGATGTTTTGCATTTTACCAACTGTCCCAATGTTTGTATCATAGGGTTTGTATATAAAATACAATCAATAAAGACACGTTTGGTGTCCAAATTTAGCTTCTTTCTTTTTACAGTGAAGGGAGAAACATGTAATGGAAGCTCCAGGTAAGTTCATGTTTTTAACATGCAGAAGAAAGAACACCTCGGTAAAGTGAACGATTCCTTATTAAACCCTGCAGTGAAGTAAATGTGGCTGGTGCCTCTTTATGATTATATGACAAAGTAATTAACAAAACAAAGGCGTGAGCTTTATTAGCGTCAGGCAAATAGAACCTGAACGCACCAGACCTGCCTGAAGCCACAGCTCTTAACCTCTCAACACACCTATGTCTGTTTAGCTACGGGGCCCTGCTGGTGACATCCTGTGAAAATAAAGACAATGTGTGACCATTGTGCATTAACACGTGAGAATAAGATCCTAATGCATCGCCACAACATAGTAAGGTGTGGGAACAAGATGAGTCATGGCCACAACTTAGTAAAGGATCGGAACAAGATCCTAATGCATGGCCACAACTTAGTAAGGTGTGGAAATGAGATAAGTCATGGCCACAACTATGTAAGGTGTGGGAATGAGATAATTAAGTTGTGGCCACGTCTTAGTAAGGAATGGGAACAAGATCCTAATGCATGGCCACAACTTAGCAAGGTGTGGGAATGAGATAATTAAGTCACAGCCACATCTTAGTAAGGGATGGGAACAAGATCCTAATGCATAGCCGCAACTTAGTAAGGTGTGGGAACAAAATCATTAAGTTGTGGCCATGTCTTAGTAAGGGATGAGAACAAGATCTTAATGCACAGCCACAACTTAGCAAGGTGCGGGAATGAGATAATTAAGTTATGGCCACAACTTAGTAAAGGATGGGAACAAGATCCCTTACCAACAGAACTTGTGAATCCAGCTCTAGTTCATTGTCCACCTGTTCAAGCATCATCAGCTAGAACCATTTATAATACCCATGTTTAGTGATTTTGGTCATTTCGGTCATTTTATTCCACATCTACTTTGGCTAATTAGCTACTTTGCTTGCTACGGGAACCAATTAGTCAAATGTCCCACCTAATTATACTCATTAAGATGTAAACGGAGCAGTTCGGAGTGGTTTGGTGTGAAACGCTCTTACTAAGTCATGGCCAATTATTAGGATCTCATTACTATGCCTTTCTAAGTTGTGGCCACAACTTAATGATCTCGTTCCCATGCCTTACTAAGTTGTGGCCATGCATTATTATTATTTATACAGAAAGTCACTAGCAGAGCTCTGTAGAAAACAGAGAGTCATACAGTGTCAGAAACCACAAAATCACGTCTATTAGACACACCGAACACCTCCACACAGGTTCAGGTGAGCGTGTGGTAATTTAGGCCTGCAGTTAGCATCATGCTAATTGGTGGGGCAAAAGCTTCCATTACTTGTTAGTTACAGCACTGTGAAAATCAGAGACCCTTAATTTAACGTCCAGTTATAAACTTTCATAAACTAAACGTTCTTCATTTCTGAAGAGATAAATATGAGAGAATCCACTTTAATTAGGAAGGAAAACTGAAGTTTAAAAGCTCCACAGAAAACGTTCCTCCTAACAACCACCTGGAAGACCTGGTCGACCCCAAAACTGCCCCCATCAGATAAACAGCACTGAAAGCTTTGACCTCTGAGAGAGAGGAGAACATCAAGCTACTTCAGATCTGAAAACATCCACAGGTGTTTCTGTCCATCCTTCCACTGTGACAAGACCACTCAGCGCGGTGGGTCTGAAAGGACGTGTAGCTGATCAAGAAGAACCTCGCTGAGAAAAGGAGACGGACACATCAAACAAAGAAGCTGGATGATGGACTGACCGCCCCAGAGTCCAGATCTCAGCACCACTGAATGGGTTTGATTATCAACCAGCTTCTCAGACAGGCGTGTCTGCAGGTTGTTTGAGGAGCTGAAAGTGAGGCTCCTGAGAAGAATGTTTTGCCGGTAGAGAAGTGAATGAGAGGTGGTCTCTGGTTTTAGCGCAGTGCTGTAGAACGACTCCTGTCTGTGTTTTAAAGGTGTAAGGTGGTGATTTTCGCAGGGCTGTTCCAGCTGCTGTACGATGTGATGCATCTAATCTAATGAAGCTACAGTTCAGTGCTACTGCAGGAGGGAAAGAACCCCCTCCTTTCCTTCAGGACAGAAATCCTGATTTTTACTGAAAGGATGTTTTTAACAGGATAAATTTATTCATTTTCTCTGAGCCAAATAAAGAACTAAAGCAGAGAGTGAAAACGATAACAGCCTGTTATTAGTTGTTAATGTTTCTTCCTCTCGGCTGTTTTATTTTTCTGCGCGCTGCGATATGAAATAAAATATTGGTGCTACTCAGAAGTACATGGCCAGATAATGGAAGACAAAGAGAGCGAGAGAGCAAGCGGAAGGAGGGAAAAGGAGGGAGGGATGTCATTCTTAATGAGTGAGTCTGTGAGATGTGTGGAAACTGCTACCAAGCTGAGAAAGAAAACAGAAATGAGGAGAGGGAGGAGGAGGAGTGGAAGGAGGGATGTGATATTTAATGTGTAACTTGAGGCTGAAGTAACGGTGTCATAAGGTGTTACGCAAAATTGAAAAGAAGTCATTAGAGTAGAGTAACCCAGCACTGTAAATGAAAACAATACATATAGTAACCTAGCAGTAAAAGTGTAATTAAAAAGCCAAGTAGTGTAATTTTTAAACTGTAACATAAAGTCATATAGTATGACTATGTAAACACAGAGTCATAGGGTGTAACCGAGGACTATGAAGTGTAACAAAGTCATTTAGTGTAACCTAGTAATATAAAGTGTAACATAAATCTTGTAGTATGACTCTATGTAAACACCGAGTCATAGGGTGTAACCGAGGACTATGAAGTGTAACAAAGTCATTTAGTGTTACCTAGTAATATAAAGTGTAACATAAAGTCATATAGTATGACTCTATGTAAACACAGAGTCATAGGGTGTAACCGAGCACTATGAACTGTAACAAAGTCATTTAGTGTAACCTAGTAATATAAAGTGTAACATAAATTCTTGTAGTATGACTCTATGTAAACACAGTCATACGGTGTAACCGAGCACTATGAACTGTAACAAAGTCATTTAGTGTAACCTAGTAATATAAAGTGTAACATAAAGTCATATAGTATGACTATGTAAACACAGAGTCATAGGGTGTAACCGAGGACTATGAAGTGTAACAAAGTCATTTAGTGTAACCTAGTAATATAAAGTGTAACATAAATCTTGTAGTATGACTCTATGTAAACACCGAGTCATAGGGTGTAACCGAGGACTATGAAGTGTAACAAAGTCATTTAGTGTTACCTAGTAATATAAAGTGTAACATAAAGTCATATAGTATGACTCTATGTAAACACAGAGTCATAGGGTGTAACCGAGCACTATGAACTGTAACAAAGTCATTTAGTGTAACCTAGTAATATAAAGTGTAACATAAATTCTTGTAGTATGACTCTATGTAAACACAGTCATACGGTGTAACCGAGCACTATGAACTGTAACAAAGTCATTTAGTGTAACCTAGTAATATAAAGTGTAACATAAAGTCATATAGTATGACTATGTAAACACAGAGTCATAGGGTGTAACCGAGCACTATGAACTGTAACAAAGTCATTTAGTGTAACCTAGTAATATAAAGTGTAACATAAAGTCTTGTAAAATGACTCTATGTAAACACAGAGTCATAGGGTGTAACCGAGGACTATGAAGTGTAACAAAGTCATTTAGTGTAACCTAGTAATATAAAGTGTAACAAAGTCTTGTAGTATGACTCTATGTAAACACAGAGTCATAGGGTGTAACCGAGGACTATGAAGTGTAACAAAGTCATTTAGTGTAACCTAGTAATATAAAGTGTAACATAAAGTCTTGTAGTATGACTCTATGTAAACACAGAGTCATAGGGTGTAACCGAGGACTAT
>NC_051222.1:40375675-40438175 GCF_015220715.1 Pygocentrus nattereri | reverse complement strand
CTAAATTCACTATAGTAAATTCACCACTTATTCACCACAGTCACTAAATTCACTACAGTAAATTCACCACTCATTCACCACAGCCACTAAATTCACTACAGTAAATTCACCACTTATTCACCACAGTCAGTAAATTCACCACTCATTCACCACAGTCACTAAATTCACTACAGTAAATTCACCACTTATTCACCAGTCACTAAATTCACTACAGTAAATTCACCACCTATTCACCACAGTCAGTAAATTCACCACTCATTCACCACAGTCACTAAATTCACTACAGTAAATTCACCACTCATTCACCACAGTCACTAAATTCACTACAGTAAATTCACCACTCATTCACCAGTCACTAAATTCACTACAGTAAATTCACCACTTATTCACCAGTCACTAAATTCACTACAGTAAATTCACCACTTATTCACCACAGTCAGTAAATTCACCACTCATTCACCACAGTCACTAAATTCACTACAGTAAATTCACCACTCATTCACCACAATCACTAAATTCACTACAGTTAATTCACCATTCATTCACCACAGTCACTAAATTCACTACAGTAAATTCACCACTTATTCACCACAGTCAGTAAATTCACCACTCATTCACCACAGTCACTAAATTCACTACAGTAAATTCACCACTCATTCACCACAGTCACTAAATTCACTACAGTTAATTCACCATTCATTCACCACAGTCACTAAATTCACTACAGTAAATTCACCACTCATTCACCACAGTCACTAAATTCACTACAGTAAATTCACCACTCATTCACCAGTCACTAAATTCACTACAGTAAATTCACCACTTATTCACCACAGTCAGTAAATTCACCACTCATTCACCACAGTCACTAAATTCACTACAGTAAATTCACCACTCATTCACCACAATCACTAAATTCACTACAGTTAATTCACCATTCATTCACCACAGTCACTAAATTCACTACAGTAAATTCACCACTCATTCACCACAGTCAGTAAATTCACCACTCATTCACCACAGTCACTAAATTCACTACAGTTAATTCACCACTCATTCACCACAGTCACTAAATTCACTACAGTTAATTCACCATTCATTCACCACAGTCACTAAATTCACTACAGTAAATTCACCACTCATTCACCACAGTCACTAAATTCACTACAGTAAATTCACCACTCATTCACCACAGTCAGTAAATTCACCACTCATTCACCACAGTCACTAAATTCACTACAGTAAATTCACCACTCATTCACCACAGTCACTAAATTCACTACAGTTAATTCACCACTCATTCACCACAGTCACTAAATTCACTATAGTAAATTCACCACTTATTCACCACAGTCACTAAATTCACTACAGTAAATTCACCACTCATTCACCACAGCCACTAAATTCACTACAGTAAATTCACCACTTATTCACCACAGTCAGTAAATTCACCACTCATTCACCACAGTCACTAAATTCACTACAGTAAATTCACCACTTATTCACCAGTCACTAAATTCACTACAGTAAATTCACCACCTATTCACCACAGTCAGTAAATTCACCACTCATTCACCACAGTCACTAAATTCACTACAGTTAATTCACCATTCATTCACCACAGTCACTAAATTCACTACAGTAAATTCACCACTCATTCACCACAGTCACTAAATTCACTACAGTAAATTCACCACTCATTCACCAGTCACTAAATTCACTACAGTAAATTCACCACTTATTCACCAGTCACTAAATTCACTACAGTAAATTCACCACTTATTCACCACAGTCAGTAAATTCACCACTCATTCACCACAGTCACTAAATTCACTACAGTAAATTCACCACTCATTCACCACAATCACTAAATTCACTACAGTTAATTCACCATTCATTCACCACAGTCACTAAATTCACTACAGTAAATTCACCACTTATTCACCACAGTCAGTAAATTCACCACTCATTCACCACAGTCACTAAATTCACTACAGTAAATTCACCACTCATTCACCACAGTCACTAAATTCACTACAGTTAATTCACCATTCATTCACCACAGTCACTAAATTCACTACAGTAAATTCACCACTCATTCACCACAGTCACTAAATTCACTACAGTAAATTCACCACTCATTCACCAGTCACTAAATTCACTACAGTAAATTCACCACTTATTCACCACAGTCAGTAAATTCACCACTCATTCACCACAGTCACTAAATTCACTACAGTAAATTCACCACTCATTCACCACAATCACTAAATTCACTACAGTTAATTCACCATTCATTCACCACAGTCACTAAATTCACTACAGTAAATTCACCACTTATTCACCACAGTCAGTAAATTCACCACTCATTCACCACAGTCACTAAATTCACTACAGTTAATTCACCACTCATTCACCACAGTCACTAAATTCACTACAGTAAATTCACCACTTATTCACCACAGTCAGTAAATTTACCACTTATACACCACAGTCAGTAAATTCACCACTTATTCACTGCAGTCAGTAAATTCACCATTTATTCACTGCAGTCAGTAAATTCACCATTTATTCACTATAGTCATTAAATTCACCACTTATTTACTGCAGTCAGTAAATTCACCACTTATTCACTATACTCAGTATATTTGCCATTTATCAACCACAGTCAGTAAATTCACCACTTATTCACCACAGTCAGTAAATTCACCACTTATTCACTGCAGTCAGTAAATTCACCACTTATTCACTATAGTCAGTAAATTCACCACTTATTCACTATACTCAGTAAATTCACCACTTATTCACTATACTCAGTAAATTCACCACTTATTCACTGCAGTCAGTAAATTCACCACTTATTCACTATAGTCAGTAAATTCACCACTTATTCACTATACTCAGTAAATTCACCACTTATTCAATATACTCAGTAAATTCACCACTTATTCACTATACTCAGTAAATTCACCACTTATTCACTACAGTCAGTAAATTCACCACTTATTCACTGCAGTCAGTAAATTCACCACTTATTCACTATAGTCAGTAAATTCACCACTTATTCACTATAGTCAGTAAATTCACCACTTATTCACTATACTCAGTAAATTCACCACTTACTCACTATACTCAGTAAATTCACCACTTATTCACTACAGTCAGTAAATTCACCACTTATTCACTGCAGTCAGTAAATTCACCACGTATTCACTATAGTCAGTAAATTCACCACTTATTCACTATACTCAGTAAATTCACCACTTATTCACTATACTCAGTAAATTCACCACTTATTCACTGCAGTCAGTAAATTCACCACTTATTCACTATAGTCAGTAAATTCACCACTTATTCACTATACTCAGTAAATTCACCACTTATTCACTATACTCAGTAAATTCACCACTTATTCACTACAGTCAGTAAATTCACCACTTATTCACTGCAGTCAGTAAATTCACCACTTATTCACTACAGTCAGTAAATTCACCACTTATTTACTATACTCAGTAAATTCACCACTTATTCACTATACTCAGTAAATTCACCACTTATTCACTATACTCAGTAAATTCACCACTTATTCATTACAGCCAGGAAATTCACCACTTATTAACCACAGTCAGTAAATTCACCACTTATTCACTGCAGTCAGTAAATTCACCACTTATTCACCACAGTCAGTAATAATAATATCATATATAGTCAGTAATAATAATTTTTATTCATTACCGTTTGTTGGAAAGCAAATGTACTGTAATTTTATTAAAATCATAATAAAAAAATAATTATGTGAAAGTGTTGGAAATCATATTTGCACCATTTTTATCCATATCATGTTTTCCACCAAAGCCCAACCCGTCCGCACATGCGTTAACAATATTACTTTATATGACAAGACAAAACTTCTCTTTTCATGGCTGTTTTGCACCACACAGAGAATATTATATCATGCAGACCTTGTAAGACTGACTTTAATAATACCCTGCAGAAAGCTGGAAGCAGAGCCCTGGACATGAGCCACAGTGAATGTCTAATTTGCTCTCACACAAAAGGATGATATTATTCGTTTCTCTCCCAGGTATGACAGCTTTCTGCCAAACGTATTTAAAGAGTACAAAGATTTACATAACATATCATATACTGCGCTGCATTTACTGTTCCATGCCATTTTACTTAGTGGCCTGAATGAAAAGCTTTATTAAGGTTTGAGTAACTGCTGGAACATGTTTGCTTTGATAGCACTCTTCACCTCTATAATCACTGTTTTCTGTTTTTTTTTTACTATGATCACAAGCAGCTTTCTATTGGAAAGAATTATTAAAACTTATTCGTCTTGAGCCTGAGGCACTTCAGTAGACATTGTAAAATCTTACATTTCCCTGTAGAATTCATCGCACAGCATCATAAAATAAAACAATAACTCAATTATACGTGGAAAGTGTAATATAGTATCATAAAGTGAAAAGTAATGTTGTAAAGTGTAATATGACATCTTAAGGTATAATGTAATGTTGTAAAGTGTAATATGACATCTTAATGTGTAATGTAATGGTGTAAAGTGTAATATAGTATCGTAAAGTGTAAAGTAATGTTGTAAAGTGTAATATAGTATTGTAAAGTGTAGTGTAATGTTGTAAAGTGTAATATGATATTTTAAGTTGTAATGTACTGTTGTAAAGTGTAATATAGTATCGTAAAGTGTAAAGTAATGTTGTAAAGTGTAATATAGTATCATAAAGTGTAATGTAATGTTGTAAAGTGTAATATGACATTTTAAGGTGTAATGTAATGTTGTAAAGTATAAAATGACATTTTAAGTTGTAATGTAATGTTGTAAAGTGTAATATAGTATCGTAAAGTGTAAAGTAATGTTGTAAAGTGTAATATGACATCTTAATGTGTAATGTAATGTTGTAAAGTGTAAAGTAATGTTGTAAAGTGTAATATAGCATCATAAAGTGTAAAGTAATGTTGTAAAGTGTAATATAGCATCGTAAAGTGTAAAGTAATATTGTAAAGTGTAATATAGCATCGTAAAGTGTAAAGTAATGTTGTAAAGTGTAATGTGGCAGTGTAATGTGTAATGTAATGTAAAGTGTAATATAGTATCTTAAAGTGTAAAGTAATGTTGTAAAGTGTAATATAGTATCGTAAAGTGTAATGTAATGTTGTAAAGTGTAATATGACATTTTAAGGTGTAATGTAATGTTGTAAAGTGTAAAATGACATTTTAAGTTGTAATGTAATGTTGTAAAGTGTAATATAGTATCGTAAAGTGTAAAGCAATGTTGTAAAGTGTAATATGACATCTTAAGGTGTAATGTAATGTTGTAAAGTGTAAAGTAATGTTGTGAAGTGTAAAGTAATGTTGTAAAGTGTAATGTGGCAGTGTAATGTAATGTAATGTAAAGTGTAATGCGGCAGTGTAATGTAATGTAATGTAAAGTGTAATATAGCATCATAAAGTGTAATCTGATTTTGTAAATTGTAACATAGGCTTGTAAAGTGTAAAGTGTAAAGTAAAGTAGTACCCCCGATTCTCCTGGTAGTGCAGAAATTGTTCTTACCGTCCTCCATGATGAGAACTTCCTTCTGGCACATGTCCTGCACATTAACAGTGCAGTTAACGATGAATTCAGGAGAAGAGCAGTCGTCCTTCCGTACCTCCTCACACTGATAACACTGAATCTGCAGAGCAGCGCCTGCACACACACACACACACAGAAACAACACACACACACACACACACACACACACACAGGTTTAATATGATTGAAAATAGATAGATAGATAGATAGATAGATAGATAGATAGATAGATAGACAGACAGACAGACAGACAGACAGACAGATAGATAGACAGACAGACAGACAGACAGATAGATAGATAGATAGACAGACAGACATATAGATAGATAGATAGATAGATAGATAGATAGATAGATAGATAGATAGATAGATAGATAGATAGATAGATCATTTATTGCTACCAAAGGAAATTTAGCAATACTCTAAAATTCTGAATAACTCAGGGGAACGTGACAGATTTCTCACTTTTTAAGAAAAATACCAGTGAAAATGAAACATAGTGAGGAACATCCTAAAGTTCGTGGTTGGTCGAGCACATATTTGAGCACATATGAACACATATACACGTGTTTTTATATTAGAAATGCATTCAAACACAAACACGTTACAGAATTAAACAAATACATTTTAAACTTATTATAAACTGTGCAGAGAAATATGAACTCAGAAAGAAATAACTGTGTGAATGTGAAAGTGGAGGAACATCTCCAGAATCCTGTCTGATGCTCTTCGCTGTCTGATTCCTTTAAAAATGAGTTTATCAGCTCCATCTGAAGGTGGAGGAACATCTCCAGAATCCTGTCTGATGCTCTTCACTGTCTGATTCCTTTAGAAATGAGTTTATCAGCTCCATCTGAAGGTGGAGGAACATCTCCAGAATCCTGTCTGATGCTCTTCACTGTCTGATTCCTTTAGAAATTAGTTTATCAGCTCCATCTGAAAGTGGAGGAACATCTCCAGAATCCTGTCTGATGCTCTTCACTGTCTGATTCCTTTAGAAATTAGTTTATCAGCTCCATCTGAAGGTGGAGGAACATCTCCAGAATCCTGTCTGATGCTCTTCACTGTCTGATTCCTTTAGAAATTAGTTTATCAGCTCCATCTGAAAGTGGAGGAACATCTCCAGAATCCTGTCTGATGCTCTTCACTGTCTGATTCCTTTAGAAATGAGTTTATCAGCTCCATCTGAAAGTGTAGGAACATCTCCAGAACCCTGTCTGATGCTCTTCACTGTCTGATTCCTTTAGAAATTAGTTTATCAGCCCCATCTGAAGTGTAGGAACATCTCCAGAATGCTGTCTGATGCTCTTCACTGTCTGATTCCTTTAGAAATGAGTTTATCAGCTCCATCTGAAAGTGGAGGAACATCTCCAGAACCCTGTCTGATGCTCTTCACTGTCTGATTCCTTTAGAAATGAGTTTATCAGCTCCATCTGAAGTGTAGGAACATCTCCAGAATGCTGTCTGATGCTCTTCACTGTCTGATTCCTTTAGAAATGAGTTTGTGTTCCAGGCTCTTCATGTTAAATCTAATCTAATGGTCCTTTAGCAGGACAGAAGTGAGGGCTGTGGGTATTCAGACTCAATCTTCAAACTGATAAATGAGTGTTGCAATAAATATTTACATATTTGGTGATTTTCATCCGCTGTTGAAACATACCTCGGGTCTGTGAGCTTCGTGCGGTGCTGTGTTATAACAGTGGTAACAGCAGTAAAGCACTGTGAGGAGTTACTGTAACTCCAGTCATATGAAGTCTCGGTGTCCGCTGAGCAGGTTTGAGCTCCAGTGCGGAACATGTGGCTGGAAACCAGACGCGCCACCCGGAAAACACGGAAAATCACAGATTAGCAGCTCAGAGGAGAAAAGAAGGAGAAAGATCTGACTGTGACTCGTACTCGGCTGCACTCGGTCTCCGCCAGCCAGCCAAGAGCTCCAGCATCAAAGTCCACTGACCAAAAGGAATGTGACGGGCAGCAAAAACCAGAGAGAGGAGATTTACAGTGAAGGCCCCGCCCCATTTCTGCTTTTCACCCCTACCCCTGTTTTCGAGTGTTGCCCCTTGTTCCTGAGCTACAAGGCAGTGGTTGAGATCTTCCTCTGAAATGAGACCCTCTAATAAAAGAGCATCACTTCATTAACAGCTACTAGCGCCGCTCTGTAGGCGACCCTGCCCGTCTGCAGGGACAGCAGAGGAGGGGAAAGTTCAGCTCCTCACTGCTGGGCTTTAGTTACATTTAGGGATCATACGCCTTCAAAGAGGGGGGCAGTTATTTATTATCACCCCCCCTAATTCTTCAGTGATATGAAGCTGAAGCTCAGATATTCTCCAGATTCTTGAGAATTTTCCCGTTCCACCTTAAATGGAGCAGCAGTTCTGATGGCAGGATGTAACTGCTGCTCCATTTAAGGTGGAACGGGAAATTTAGCCACCGAGATGTCGGCACTGCTCGAGATTTTTACGCTTGTTGTGAAGAAAAAGGATCATTAAACGATAATAAAACACTGGTTATCATAACTTTTAACTGAAAAGATTATCATGTGTGTGTGTGTGTGTGTGTGTGTGTGTGTGTGTGTGTGTGTGTGACATTCACACACAGAAACAGACACACTATACACACACAACGAGACACACACACACACACACTCAGTCAGCAGTTTAGCTCCAGGGTTCAGCTACAGCGGTTTAGCTCCACCGTTCAGCTACAGCGGTTTAGCTCCACCCATTCAGTTCCAGCGGTTTAGCTCCACCGTTCAGCTACAGCGGTTTAGCCCCACCGTTCAGCTACAGCGGTTTAGCTCCACCGTTCAGCTACAGCGGTTTAGCTCCACCGTTCAGCTACAGCGGTTTAGCTCCACCGTTCAGCTACAGCGGTTTAGCTCCACCGTTCAGCTAATAGCGGTTTAGCTCCACCCGTTCAGCTACAGCAGTTTAGCTCCACCCATTCAGCTACAGCGGTTTAGCTCCACCGTTCAGCTACAGCGGTTTAGCTCCACCCATTCAGCTACAGCGGTTTAGCTCCACCCATTCAGCTACAGCGGTTTAGCTCCACCGTTCAGCTACAGCGGTTTAGCCCCACCGTTCAGCTACAGCGGTTTAGCTCCACCGTTCAGCTACAGCGGTTTAGCTCCACCGTTCAGCTACAGCGGTTTAGCTCCACCCATTCAGCTACAGCGGTTTAGCTCCACCGTTCAGCTAATAGCGGTTTAGCTCCACCCGTTCAGCTACAGCAGTTTAGCCCCACCGTTCAGCTACAGCGGTTTAGCTCCACCCATTCAGCTACAGCGGTTTAGCTCCACCGTTCAGCTACAGCGGTTTAGCCCCACCGTTCAGCTACAGCGGTTTAGCTCCACCGTTCAGCTACAGCGGTTTAGCTCCACCGTTCAGCTACAGCGGTTTAGCTCCACCCATTCAGCTACAGCGGTTTAGCTCCACCATTCAGCTACAGCGGTTTAGCTCCACCCATTCAGCTACAGCGGTTTAGCTCCACCGTTCAGCTACAGCGGTTTAGCTCCACCCATTCAGCTACAGCGGTTTAGCTCCACCCGTTCAGCTACAGCGGTTTAGCTCCACCGTTCAGCTACAGCGGTTTAGCTCCACCCATTCAGCTACAGCGGTTTAGCTCCACCGTTCAGCTACAGCGGTTTAGCTCCACCGTTCAGCTACAGCGGTTTAGCTCCACCGTTCAACTACAGCGGTTTAGCTCCACCCATTCAGCTACAGCGGTTTAGCTCCACCCCTACAGTAAATGAAGCACAACACGTGACAGCCAAGATCTCATTTGCATATATCAGCCTTAAATGCCAGTAAGAGGAACAGCCAGTTTAAGAGTGAGGGATGAAGAATGGCTGAAATGACCTTGTAGGAATTAATTGTTTTAGTGAGGTGAGAAATAAACCACACGGAGACGCTGGAACAGCTGAAGGTCCAGAGGCAGTTCAGCACATCGGCCGAAGTCTCAGCACGTCAAGCACAATATAAAGTCCCGCAGAAAGAAAGACGGCAGTCATCCTGCTTCGTCATGTCTCTGTGGTCATTCAATCCGCTGGACACAAACCCAGGGCTGGATTTAAAACAAAACTCTCCAGAGGGACGGGACCCACGCCAGGCACGGCGAACAAACATCTACAGCCCTAAAACACTCACCATCACAATTTACACATTCAGCTAATTCAGCCAATAGTTTTCATTTTAATTCACTGACAGACCATCTGAGATACACCTTTATAGAGCCAAACAGTCCATTTCCTCCAAACAAACAACACCATCTCAATTTTTCCCCCAAACAAACAAAATCCTCTGCATTATTCCCCCAAACAAACAAAATTATCTCCATTATTCCTCCAAACAAACAACACCATCTCGAGTATTCCTCCAAACAAACAAAATCCTCTGCATTATTCCTCCAAACAAACAAAATCCTCTGCATTATTCCCCCAAACAAACAAAATTATCTCCATTGTTCCTCCAAACAAACAACACCATCTTGAGTATTCCTCCAAACAAACAAAATCCTCTGCATTATTCCCCCAAACAAACTAAATCCTCTGCATTATTCCCCCAAACAAACAAAATCCTCTGCATTATTCCCCCAAACAAACAAAATTATCTCCATTATTCCTCCAAACAAACAACACCATCTCGAGTATTCCTCCAAACAAACAAAATCCTCTGCATTATTCCTCCAAACAAACAAAATCGTCTGCATTATTTTTCCGAACAAACAAAATCCTCTGCATTATTCCTCCAAACAAACAAAATCCTCTGCATTATTCCCCCAAACAAACTAAATCCTCTGCATTATTCCCCCAAACAAACAAAATCCTCTGCATTATTCCCCCAAACAAACAAAATTATCTCCATTATTCCTCCAAACAAACAACACCATCTCGAGTATTCCTCCAAACAAACAAAATCCTCTGCATTATTCCTCCAAACAAACAAAATCGTCTGCATTATTTTTCCGAACAAACAAAATCCTCTGCATTATTCCTCCAAACAAACAAAATCCTCTGCATTATTCCCCCAAACAAACAAAATCCTCTGCATTATTCCCCCAAACAAACAAAATCCTCTGCATTATTCCCCCAAACAAACAAAATTATCTCCATTATTCCTCCAAACAAACAACACCATCTCGAGTATTCCTCCAAACAAACAAAATCCTCTGCATTATTCCTCCAAACAAACAAAATCCTCTGCATTATTCCCCCAAACAAACAAAATTATCTCCATTGTTCCTCCAAACAAACAACACCATCTTGAGTATTCCTCCAAACAAACAAAATCCTCTGCATTATTCCCCCAAACAAACTAAATCCTCTGCATTATTCCCCCAAACAAACAAAATCCTCTGCATTATTCCCCCAAACAAACAAAATTATCTCCATTATTCCTCCAAACAAACAACACCATCTCGAGTATTCCTCCAAACAAACAAAATCCTCTGCATTATTCCTCCAAACAAACAAAATCGTCTGCATTATTTTTCCGAACAAACAAAATCCTCTGCATTATTCCTCCAAACAAACAAAATCCTCTGCATTATTCCCCCAAACAAACTAAATCCTCTGCATTATTCCCCCAAACAAACAAAATCCTCTGCATTATTCCCCCAAACAAACAAAATTATCTCCATTATTCCTCCAAACAAACAACACCATCTCGAGTATTCCTCCAAACAAACAAAATCCTCTGCATTATTCCTCCAAACAAACAAAATCGTCTGCATTATTTTTCCGAACAAACAAAATCCTCTGCATTATTCCTCCAAACAAACAAAATCCTCTGCATTATTCCCCCAAACAAACAAAATCCTCTGCATTATTCCCCCAAACAAACAAAATCCTCTGCATTATTCCCCCAAACAAACAAAATTATCTCCATTATTCCTCCAAACAAACAACACCATCTCGAGTATTCCTCCAAACAAACAAAATCCTCTGCATTATTCCTCCAAACAAACAAAATCCTCTGCATTATTCCCCCAAACAAACAAAATCCTCTGCATTATTCCCCCAAACAAACAAAATTATCTCCATTGTTCCTCCAAACAAACAACACCATCTTGAGTATTCCTCCAAACAAACAAAATCCTCTGCATTATTCCCCCAAACAAACTAAATCCTCTGCATTATTCCCCCAAACAAACAAAATCCTCTGCATTATTCCCCCAAACAAACAAAATTATCTCCATTATTCCTCCAAACAAACAACACCATCTCGAGTATTCCTCCAAACAAACAAAATCCTCTGCATTATTCCTCCAAACAAACAAAATCCTCTGCATTATTCCTCCAAACAAACAAAATCGTCTGCATTATTTTTCCGAACAAACAAAATCCTCTGCATTATTCCTCCAAACAAACAAAATCCTCTGCATTATTCCTCCAAACAAACAAAATCGTCTGCATTATTTTTCCGAACAAACAAAATCCTCTGCATTATTCCCCCAAACAAACAAAATCCTCTGCATTATTCCTCAAACCAAACAAAATCCTCTGCATTATTCCTCCAAACAAACAAAATCCTCTGCATTATTCCTCCAAACAAACAAAATCCTCTGCATTATTCCTCCAAACAAATAAAACCCTCTGCATTATTCCACTAAACAAACAAAATCCTCTCCATTATTCCACTAAACAAACAAAATCCTCTGCATTATTCCACTAAACAAACAAAATCCTCTGCATTATTCCTAATTAAATTATCTGCATTATTCTCTGAATTATTTTAGATGTGCACATATCTGACAGGGCTCCTCTCTGAACAGTGCTGTCAGATGTTCTAGATAGTCAGTGTGAATTTGGTGGGGTCACTGATGTGTTTTCATATTTAAATGTTCTCCTTTATCCTGGAGCATCTGATGTAGGTCTTTAAGGACCCGAGAGCTCTTCATCTTTCACTTCTTCACAGTTTTGCTGGTTTGGGCCTTTGATGTTGTTGGCTGGAGTCGCCCGGACCCTGCTGACCCACATGCTGACCCACCTGCTGACGCACCATACTCCCCCCCACCATTCCCTGACCCTGCACACCTGATCCAGAAGAGCAGGTGATGATCATGTGTGGATCAGGTGTGTTGGGGCAGAGACCACCTGAACCTGAGCAGGTCAGGGGTCTGCAGAACTGCAGCTTAAGCCCACTGCTGTACTCGACTCCTGCTGGTTGAAACTGAAGATCTAGAGCACAATGTTCTCTCAGTGAGAACAGCTGAATTTATCTAGAGCTGAATGGACACTGATTCCTGAACTGGTCAGTCCTGTTTAGCTGATGTCAGACGGTCAGACTTTAGACTCGGGTTTATTGGCAAAACTTACACTAAACTAAACTTCACTCCAGCTGCTTAACTTAAAAAAACATCCTACATCTCACATGAAACTCGGCTGCAACTGTCCCAGGCGTCAACATCACCACACAGACAGTCATAACACTGATTACACGTCATTTGGCCCATGACACACTTTCAGTGATGATTTCTCCACATCAATAAACATGAACATCACACAGAGGATGGTTTATTGGGCAGTTAATAGGAGTCATAGAGAGTCATAGAGAGTCATACAGAACCATAGAGAGTCATAGAGAGTCATAGAAAGTCATAAAGAGTCATACAGTCATAGTGCCATAGAAAGTCATGCAGAGTCATACAGAGTCATAGAGAGTCATAAAAAGTCATACAGAGTCATACAGAACCATAGAGAGTCATAGAGAGTCATAGAAAGTCATACAGAGTCATACAGAACCATAGAGAGTCATAGAGAGCCATAGAAAGTCATACAGAGTCATACAGAGTCATAGAGAGTATACAGAACCATAAAGAGTCATAGAGAGTCATAGAGAGTCATACAGTCATAGAGAGTCATACAGTCATAAAGAGTCATACAGTCATAGAGAGTCATACAGTCATAAAGAGTCATACAGTCATAGAGCCATAGAAAGTCATGCAGAGTCATACAGAGTCATAGAGAGTCATAGAGAGTCATAGAGAGTCATGCAGAGTCCTACAGAACCATAGAGAGTCATAGAGAGTCATAGAAAGTCATACAGAGTCATACAGAGTCATAGAGAGCCATACAGAGTCATATCGAGTCATAGAGAGTCATACGGAGTCATAGAGAGTCATACAGAGCCATAGAATCATACAGAGCCATAGAGAGTCATAGAGAGTCATACAGAGTCATACAGAACCATATAGAGTCATAGAGAGTCATACAGTCATAGAGTCATACAGTCATAGAGAGTCATACAGTCATAAAGAGTCATACAGTCATAGAGCCATAGAAAGTCATGCAGAGTCATACAGAGTCATACAGAACCATAGAGAGTCATAGAGAGTCATACAGAGTCATAGAGAGTCATACAGAGTCATACAGAGTCATACAGAACCATAGAGAGTCATAGAGAGTCATAGAAAGTCATAAAGAGTCATACAGTCATAGAGCCATAGAAAGTCATGCAGAGTCAGAGTCATAGAGAGTCATAAAAAGTCATACAGAGTCATACAGAACCATAGAGAGTCATAGAGAGTCATAGAAAGTCATACAGAGTCATACAGAACCATAGAGAGTCATAGAGAGTCATAGAAAGTCATACAGAGTCATACAGAGTCATAGAGAGTATACAGAACCATAAAGAGTCATAGAGAGTCATAGAGAGTCATACAGTCATAGAGAGTCATACAGTCATAAAGAGTCATACAGTCATAGAGCCATAGAAAGTCATGCAGAGTCATACAGAGTCATAGAGAGTCATAGAGAGTCATACAGAGTCCTACAGAACCATAGAGAGTCATAGAGAGTCATAGAAAGTCATACAGAGTCATACAGAGTCATAGAGAGCCATACAGAGTCATATCGAGTCATAGAGAGTCATACGGAGTCATAGAGAGTCATACAGAGCCATAGAGTCATACAGAGCCATAGAGAGTCATAGAGAGTCATACAGAGTCATACAGAACCATATAGAGTCATAGAGAGTCATACAGTCATAGAGTCATACAGTCATAGAGAGTCATACAGTCATAAAGAGTCATACAGTCATAGAGCCATAGAAAGTCATACAGAACCATAGAGAGTCATAGAGAGTCATAGAAAGTCATACAGAGTCATACAGAACCATAGAGAGTCATAGAGAGTCATAGAAAGTCATACAGAGCCATACAGAGTCATAGAGAGTCATACAGAACCATAAAGAGTCATAGAGAGTCATAGAAAGTCATGCAGAGTCATAGAGAGTCATAGAGAGTCATAGAGAGTCATACAGAGTCATACAGAACCATAGAGAGTCATAGAGAGTCATAGAATGTCATATCGAGTCATAGAGAGCCATACGGAGTCATAGAGAGTCATACAGAGCCATAGAGTCATACAGAGTCATACAGAGTCACACAATGTCATAGCCATAAATAGTCATACAGAGCCATAGAGTCATACAGAGCCATAGAGAGTCATAGAGAGTCATACATAGTCATACAGAGTCATAGAAAGTCATAGAGAGTCATAGAAAGTCATACAGAGTCATACAGAGTCACAGAGAGTCATACAGAGTCATAGCAAGTCATAGAGAGTCATACAGAGTCATAGAGAGTCATACAAAGCCATAGAGTCATACAGAGCCATAGAGACTCATAGAGAGTCATATAGAGTCATGCCTAGTCATACAGACTCATACAATGTCATAGCCATAGAGAGTCATACAGAGCCATAGAGTCATGCAGAGCCATAGAGAGTCATACATAGTCATACAGAGTCATAGAAAGTCATAGAGAGTCATAGAGAGTCATACAGAGTCATAGAGAGTCATAGAGAGACATAGAGAGTCATACAGAGTCATAGCCATAGAGAGTCATACAGAGCCATAGAGAGTCATAGAGAGTCATATAGAGTCATGCCTAGTCATACAGAGTCATAGAAAGTCATAGAAAGTCATAGAGAGTCATATAGAGTCATGCCTAGTCATACAGAGTCATAGAAAGTCATAGAAAGTCATAGAGAGTCATACAGAATCATAGAAAGTCATAGAGAGTCATACAGAGCCATAGAGATTCATAGAGAGTCATACAGTCATAGAGTCATACAGTCATAGAGAGTCATACAGTCATAAAGAGTCATACAGTCATAGAGCCATAGAAAGTCATACAGAACCATAGAGAGTCATGGAGAGTCATAGAAAGTCATACAGAGTCATACAGAACCATAGAGAGTCATAGAGAGTCATAGAAAGTCATACAGAGCCATACAGAGTCATAGAGAGTCATACAGAACCATAAAGAGTCATAGAGAGTCATAGAAAGTCATACAGAGTCATACAGTCATAGAGAGTCATACAGTCATAAAGAGTCATACAGTCATAGAGAGTCATACAGTCATAGAGCCATAGAAAGTCATGCAGAGTCATAGAGAGTCATAGAGAGTCATACAGAGTCATACAGAACCATAGAGAGTCATAGAGAGTCATAGAATGTCATATCGAGTCATAGAGAGCCATACGGAGTCATAGAGAGTCATACAGAGCCATAGAGTCATACAGAGCCATACGGAGTCATAGAGAGTCATACAGAGCCATAGAGTCATACAGAGCCATAGAGACTCATAGAGAGTCATATATTGTCATGCAGTCATACAGAGTCATACAGAGTCATACAATGTCATAGCCATAAATAGTCATACAGAGCCATAGAGTCATACAGAGCCATAGAGAGTCATAGAGAGTCATACATAGTCATACAGAGTCATAGAAAGTCATAGAGAGTCATAGAAAATCATACAGAGTCATACAGAGTCACAGAGAGTCATACAGAGTCATAGCAAGTCATAGAGAGTCATACAGAGTCATAGAGAGTCATACAAAGCCATAGAGTCATACAGAGCCATAGAGACTCATAGAGAGTCATATAGAGTCATGCCTAGTCATACAGACTCATACAATGTCATAGCCATAGAGAGTCATACAGAGCCATAGAGTCATGCAGAGCCATAGAGAGTCATAGAGAGTCATACATAGTCATACAGAGTCATAGAAAGTCATAGAGAGTCATACAGAGTCATAGAGAGTCATAGAGAGACATAGAGAGTCATACAGAGTCTTAGCCATAGAGAGTCATACAGAGCCATAGAGAGTCATAGAGAGTCATAGAGAGTCATGCCTAGTCATACAGAGTCATAGAAAGTCATAGAAAGTCATAGAAAGTCATAGAGAGTCATACAGAATCATAGAAAGTCATAGAGAGTCATACAGAGCCATAGAGATTCATAGAGAGTCATACAGAGTCATATAGAGTCATACAGAGCCATAGAGATTCATAGAGAGTCATAGAGAGTCATACAGAGTCATATAAAGTCATAGAGAGTCATACAGAGTCATAGAGATTCATAGAGAGACATAGAGTCATAGAGAGTCATACAGAGTCATAGAGAGTCATAGAGAGACATAGAGAGTCATACAGAGTCATAGCCATAGAGAGTCATACAGAGCCATAGAGAGTCATAGAGAGTCATATAGAGTCATGCCTAGTCATACAGAGTCATAGAAAGTCATAGAAATCATAGAGAGTCATATAGAGTCATGCCTAGTCATACAGAGTCATAGAAAGTCATAGAGATTCATAGAGAGTCATACAGAGTCATATAGAGTCATACAGAGCCATAGAGATTCATAGAGAGTCATACAGAGTCATATAAAGTCATAGAGAGTCATAGAGAGTCATACAGAGTCATAGAGATTCATAGAGAGTCATAGAGTCATAGAGAGTCATACAGAGCATGTCTCATTTATTTGTGTTGTATTTTATCTCAGTATTTTATTAAAACTGCTTTATTTGATTCTTTTGCGTCTCTATTTTACTAGATCATTGTGTTCCTAAAATTTGTAGTTCTTGCTTATTATCTTACCCTCATGATTGGCTCCTCCCCCTCCATGTGCTTTTTGTTTACTTTTGATCTTCCATGTGTGTTTGTTTTGGTTCCGTCCGGCCTCCTTGTTGCCTGACTCCACCCCTGACTGTTACCACCTGTTTCCCACCTGTCCCTTGCCTTGCCTCTGCTACATAAGCCCTGTGTTTGCCCTGGTCTGTGTTGGTAAGATATACTGTATTCTCGTGTTTGGTTCTTGTTTGAGGTCCTGTGTTGTTTGTCATCTCTGGACCCCGATCTGTTCGTGTTGGCTGTTTGACCCTGGATCGTTTTGACCGTGACCCTGGATTTGCCCATAATAAATCTCGCTCGTCTCCGCACATGCATCCGCCTCAACATCGCTCCTCGTTACACTAATTAGATTCTCTTACTGATTTTTAACCGTCTCATTATTTATTTATTTTACTGTCGGAGCTGACTTTCATTCACGTTGATATTTATGTTTTCAGTCCCTGTTTATTTCACTGGTCTCCTCTGTAAACGAGGGTCACTCTCAGTGCTCTCAGTCCAGATAACGGTCGACCACGTCTCTCAGACGGATCAGTTTTCTGACCAGCTGGTCTCCGTCGGCCCCTCCCAGACGGAACTGACCTCTGTTTATCTCCCTCTTATTCATAACGCAGCTTGCTCTTCACTGTCTGATACACTATATTGCCAAAAGTATTCGGTCGCCTGGCTTCAGCTTCAGCTCTTCTGGGAAGGCTTTCCACAAGGGTTAGGAGTGTTTATGGGAATTTTTGACCGTTCTTCCAGAAGCGCATTTGTGAGGTCAGACACTGATGTTGGACGAGAAGGCCTGGCTCACAGTCTCCGCTCTAATTCATCCCAAAGGTGTTCTGTGGGGTTGAGGTCAGGACTCTGTGCAGGCCAGTCAAGTTCTTCCACACCAAATCATCTGAATTCAGTGATTTGGATGGGTGAGCGAAAACTTGTGGAAATATAGTGCACCTGTAGAAATGAGTTTGTGCTCCAGTCTCTTCATGTTAAATCTGATCTAATGGTCCTTTATCAGGACAGAAGCGAGGGCTGTAGGTACTGATACTCTGTGAAATGTGGGTCTGATCTGATATCTTGTTTATGTGAAGTACATTGGGTGCGAGAGTCTGATTGCAGACGTATGTGGTTAATGTAAAGCACAGTGCAGATCACAGTCGGTACGTTTAGCTGCATCTGGGACCTTCATTACACTCAGCTCCACACAGAGAATCACACACACTGATAAATGAGTTTTAAAACATATTTAACAAAGACACTTCGTCATTTTTATACACTGCAAAAATATATTTTTGTCCATTTGGAAATAGAAATGTGGGAAGAACAATGGACTGACCACATGAATAAGGGTGGTCTCTGCACTAACAGAGTCTCAGGGGTCCTCCAAAGAGGAAAACACACACACTTTAAAAATATCTTAGCAAATGAAATGATCATAAATTTAGCTTACGATTTACGACAGCTCATAATCAGACTCCCACACATTCTTTCATGCTGTAATAAAGGTAATAAAAAATAATAATCATCTCCTTCTTCTTTCGGCTGCTCCCTTTAGGGGTTGCCACAGCGGATCATCTGCCTCCATCTTGCCCTATCCATTGCCTCCTCTACTTTTACACCAACCATCTCCATGTCCACCTTCACTACATCCAGAAACCTTCTCTGAGGTCTACCTCTTCTCCTTCTACCCAGCAGCTCCATCTCCAACATTCTTTGCCCAATATATCCACTATTCCTCCTCAACACATGTCCAAACCATCTCAACCTGGCCTCTCTGGCTTTATCTCCAAACTGCTCCACCTTCACTGTCCCTCTGATCTGCTCATTTCTAATCTTGTCCATCCTTGTCACTCCCAACGAAAATCTCAGCATCTTCATCTCCACCACCTTCAGCTCAGCCTCCTGTCTTTTAGACAGAGCCACAGTCTCCAAACCAAACATCATAGCAGGATGCACTGATGTCTTGTAAACCTTCCCTTTCACTCTTGCTGCTATTCTTCTGTCACACATCAGCCCTGACACCCGTCTCCACCCACTCCATCCTGCCTGCACCCTCTTCCTCACCTCTTTTCTACACTGTCCATTGCTCTGGATGGTTGACCCAAGATATTTGAAGTCCTCCACCTTTACGACCTCTACTCCTCGCATCTTCACCTTTCCACCTGCCTCCCTCTCATTCACACACATGTATTCCGCCTTGTCTCTACTGACCTTCATTCCTCTCTTCTCCAGTGCAAACCTCCACCTCTCCAGATTCTCTTCCACCTGCTCTCTACTCTCACCACAGATTACAATGTCATCTGCAAACATCATGGTCCTTGGAGCCTCCTGCCTGACCTCATCTGTCAACCTGTCCATCACCATTGCAAACAAGAAGGGGCTCAACGCTGATCCCTGATGTAACCCCACCTTCACCTTGAAACCATTTGTCACTCCAACTGCACACCTCACCACTGTCTCACTATCCTCATACATGTCCTGCACCACCCTAACATACTTTTCAGCTACACCTGACTTCCTCATACAGTACCACAGTTCCTGTCTTGGCACCCTATCATATGCCTTCTCTAGATCCACAAAGACACAATGCAGCTCCTTCTGACCTTCTCTGTACTTCTCTACCAACACTCTCAACACAAAAACTGCATCTGTGGTGCTCTTTCTGGGCATGAAACCAAACTGCTGCTCACTGATCTGAACCTCTCGCCTTAGCCTTGCTTCAACAACTCTTTCCCATACCTTCATGGTGTGGCTCATCAACTTTATACCTCTGTAGTTACTGCAGCTCTGTACATCACCCTTGTTCTTAAAAATGGGGACCAGTACACTGCTTCTCCACTCATCATATCATCAATAAAAGTAATAATCATAATAATAATAAAAAATAAATAAATAATAATAGTAGTGACCACATTAAAGATTATTTCACTCCTCTGTGCCGCAGTGGTCAGCTGACTCGGCTGTGTACACTGCAAAAACAGTCCTGTGGAGGAAAATGATCTCACGTCTCATCAATATATCCAATATGTCGCATTATGGAAATGTTATAACCTTATTATAACACTATTTGACTTATTTGCAAATGTTTATTGCCGGTTTAGATAACCTTCTAATAAAAATCTCACTTCCGGTTGTAACACCGTACAGATATGGTGGCATAGGAGAAGCTGGTCCGAATCATTACGAGTTTATAGCCCCTGAAAACTTTGATTTTACTATTGAAGCATTATAAACAAATGGGAAAGAGGATGGACACTAGGTTTAGGAGTAAGAAATCTCTGCAACAAGCTGGGTTTTATGATGAGGGTGAACAGAGTGTCTCTGTGGCTGGTGATGACGAGGGTGAACAGAGTGTCTCTGTGGCTGGCGATAGCGATGACGAGGGTGAACAGAGTTAATTTAAGTTAAGTGATCATTTTTTGATCCCACAACCGGGGAAATTCCACCTCCGCATTTAACCCATCCGTGAAGTGAAACACCACATACACACCAGTGAACACACACACTAGGGGGCAGTGAGCACACTTGCCCGGAGCGGTGGGCAGCCCTATCCACGGCGCCCAGGGAGCAGTTGGGGGTTAGGTGTCTTGCTCAAGGACACCTCAGTCATGGACTGTCGGCCCTGGGGATCGAACCGGCAACCTTCAGGTCACAGGGCCAGCTCCCTAACCTCCAGCCCACGACTGCCCCAAAGAGTGTCTCTGTGGCTGGTGATAGCGATGACGAGGGTGAACAGAGTGTCTCTGTGGCTGGCGGTAGCGATGACGAGGGTGAACAGAGAGTCTCTGTGGCTGGCGGTAGCGATGACGAGGGTGAACAGAGAGTCTCTGTGGCTGGCGATAGCGATGACGAGGGTCAACAGAGTGTCTCTGTGGCTGGCGATAGCGATGACGAGGGTGAACAGAGTGTCTCTGTGGCTCTGGCGATAGCGATGACGAGGGTGAACAGAGTGTCTCTGTGGCTGGCGATGACGAGGGTGAACAGAGTGTCTCTGTGGCTGGCGATAGCGATGACGAGGGTGGCGCAAAACCACAGGACACGGCCGATTAGGGCCTAATTCTTTGGGAACTGAGAGACTTCCGTCACGACACGTGATTCCGCGTGTATGATCTCCTTTGTGGAGAAAACTTTGCAAGAAAATCTCGACATTCAGAGAGAGGAACCTCTCCACGTTGAGCAGGCTCACCGCTCCCTCGGCACGAAGCCCCCTGCTGGAGCTCAGCCAAGATCCATCCTGGTGAAGTTCCTCAGCTATAGAACAAAGGAAACGGTCCTTCGTCTAGCATGGCAAAAAAAAGGTTTCACTTGGGAGGGTAAACAAATCAATCTGGACAATGACTGCATGTCTTTGGACTGTGGGAGGAAACCGGAGAACCCGGAGGAACCCCACGCAGACACGGGGAGAACATGCAGAGAGGACCCTGATCACCCGGCCGGGGAATCGAACCCAGGCCCTCCTTGCTGTGAGGCCACAGCGCTACCCACCACGCCACCGTGAGAGGGTTTTAAGCAGGTATTTTCCTCGCATTACAGGGCGGGACATAGAAGGGTTGTGGCAATACTGCTACACAAAACGTTGAATTATGAACACATATCTGAAGTTATAGATCAACAGGGCAGGTTTGTGATGATTACCGGGAAAACAGAAGAGACATTGATGAGTGTCCTGAATGTGTATGTCCCGCTGTGCAGTGTATGGAATTTTTATAGAGAGGTATTTGATTTAATGGTTACAAAGGCAGAGGGGGTTTTGGTATGTGGTGGGGACATGAATATACATTTGAATCGTAGACTAGATCGCTCCCGGGTGTACCCAGAATCAAACCAAATTAATAAAAAGATGGCTCTGCTAATGGAGGAAATGCGGATCATAGATATCTGGAGGGAGCAAAATCCATCAGGCAGGGACTGTACATATTATTCCTCTCCTCGCGACTCTTATTCTAGATTCGATCATTTTTTTATGTATAGTAAAGATCTGTATAGAGTGGAAAAATGTTCCATAGGATTAACGGATATTTCAGATCATAGTCCTGTTTATTTGTCCCTATATATGAATAAGAGAGTTAGACCTACGACTTGGCGGCTGAATTTGAATATATTGAATAACCCACAGATTAAAGAGCAGTTAAAAACAGAAATAAACACGTATTTAGAATTAAATGATAATGGTGAAGTGACACAGCCTATACTTGGGGATGCTCTCAATGCTGTGCTAAGGGGCAAGATTATTGCTATCACTTCCTATTTAAAGAAGTCCAAACAGCAGAGGCTACAAGATTTAGAAATCAAATTGAAACAGCCACAGAACAAATATGTTGCTAGTGATGATATCAGGGTGAAAGAAGAAATAAATGGGATAAAAAAGGAGATTGAGACTATATACACTGAAGAAATACAAAACAAATGTTATTCTTAAAGCAATGATACTATGAGGTTGGAGGAAAATCTCTGAAATTGCTATCTTATAGACTGAGAAAACAACAAGCTAACAATAATATCTCTAAGATAAGAGCTCCTGATTCAGGAAAGCTAGACTGTAAGCTTGAGAGGATCCAGCAGTGTTTTAAAAGATATTATGAGAAATTATACTCTCAACCACAAATGAATAATGAGCCGCAGATTGAATCTTTTCTAGCCTCAATAAATTTACCTTCTGTTACAGAGGAACAAAACCAAAATTTGATAGCAGACATAACAAAGGAGGAATTGTATTTAGCAATAACAAAATTGAAAGTAAACAAGTCCTCGGGTATAGATGGTTTTACAGCCGAGTGGTAGAAGTCATTTAAGGAACAGTTGACTCCAACGTTACTGAAGGTTTTTAATTGGGTAATTCAGAAAAAAGAAATTCCACCTTCTTGGCGAACCGCAATAATTTCAGTTATTCCAAAGGACGGGAAGGACCGAGTAGAGTGTGGAAATTACAGACCAATTAGTGTATTAAATGTTGATTATAAATTATTTACATCTATATTAGCACGAAGAATAGAAAAGATATTAGCTTGAGTAATTCATTTAGACCAGACTGGCTTTATCAAGGAAAGACAAACACAGGGTAATATTAGAAGGACATTACATATTATTAGATACATCAATCAACATAAATTAGATGCCGCCTTACTGAGCCTGGTCGCCGATAAAGCCTTTGACTCAGTCAGGTGGTGTTTTCTGTATAAGGTTTTACTGCGGTTTGGTTTTCACAGAACAATAATTGATGTATTCCGAGCGTTATACGATGGTCCATCTGCCTGAATTAAGATCAATGGCTGCATTTCAAATTCCTTTATTCTGAAAAGAGGAACAAGACAAGGCTGTCCGTCCTCCCCGCTCTGTTTTGCCCTGTTTATTGAACCCCTGAGTCAGTGGATTAGACAAAACCCAGGACATCAAAGGGATAAAAATTATGTTGCGAGAACATAAGCTTGCTCTGTTTGCTGATGATCTGTTAATATACTTACTATGGCCTACACAGTCATTGCCACAACTAGTAACCTCTTGAAGAATATGGGATACTTTCAGGGTATAAACTTAATATTCAAAAAACCCAAGTAATTACATTGAATTATGACCCACCTGATCAAATTAGAAATAAATACAATTTTGATTGGGATGCACAATCACTCAAATACCTAGGGGTTAGTTTATCTAAAGATACCTCAAAATTATATGAGATTAATTTTTTACCCATAAATGCCAAAATAAAGTTAGATATACAGAGATGGAATACCATACCTTATTCAGGCTTACATTCAAGAGTGGAGGCTATCAAAATAAATATGTTGCCAAAACTGCTTTATCTTTTTCAAACTCTACCAGTAGAGGTATCCTCCCAACAGTTTAATGAATGGGATAAGTTAATATCAAGATTTTTGTGGAACGGGAAAAAACCTAGGATTAGATTTAGAACACTGCAGTTGAGAAAGAACAGAGGAGGATTGAACCTTCCTTGCTTACGAGACTATTATTACGCAGCTCAGTTAAGACCATTAGTCTGTTAGTATAACCCAATGTATTCATCTAGATGGAGCGAAATTGAAAGATCACTGGTTCGGACAGTACCAGTAGCAGCTATAATTGCTGATAGCAATTGGAAATTAAACTGATAGATGAAAGTAATCCTTGGATAAAGCTTGCATTAAAATCATGGCGTGAGATAGTTAGATTATATAATATACATAAATCATCCAGAATTTTAAGGTGGTGTGCATATGACGCTGATTTTTTCCCGAACGGGGCTGATTACCGATTTCAACTCTGGATCCAAAAAGGTCTCAGAAATTATTCTACATTTTTGGACCAGGGAGCCTTCATGAGCTTCAATACATTGCAACAAAAGCATGGTTTAGAGCGAGACGACTTCTACAGAGATTTGCAGGTTCGGCATTATTTTGATCAAAACATTGCTAATTCAATAGAAATAAAAGCAGAAGGAATCTTGAAAGTTTTCCTACTGGCAAATAATCCAGGGATTTGTAATGAAATTATTTCTAGAATGTACAACAGCTTCCAGCAGGCTACATCGGAAGCTACATTATATGTTAAGGAGAAATGGGAAAGGGAAAGTAACTTATTAGCGAAGATGATTGGTACAGGATATGCAAATTGCAGTGGAGGTCGATTCGCTCTGCCATGTTGAGGGAATTTAATTGGAAGAATGTCATGCGGTACTTCATTGTCCCCCTGCAAAAGTGACACTTGGACATTGGTACAGAATGCTGGAGACACTGTGGCCGAAGGGACGCTAATCACTATCATATATTCTGGGATTGTAAAATTCTTATGCCATATTGGAACGATATACACAGGAATCTGGAACAAATATTTGAGTGTGTCATCCCGTTCAAATGTGAGGTTGTATATTTGTGCAATATCCCGACCACAACATTGAATAAAAAGGACAAGAAATTAGTGCTTATACGCTTAACAGCCAGCAAGAAAGCGATTACGAGGAGATGGTTAAACACTATCCCCCCACTGTGAATGAAGGGCTGGACATAATTCACGAAATATATGTAATGGGAGGCTGATCTTTCTCTCTTAGTATGCAAAGAGACAAATTTAACCAGACATGGAAAAGATTTATACATCAAACCAATAAGATCAGATTTCCATTCATCCTTAAGGATAAATAAAAGTAAATAAAATCATTAAAAAAAAAAAAAAAAAAAAAAAAAAAATATATATATATATATATATATATATATATATATATAAAATGTTTATTGTTATTATTGTTGTTGTTATTATTATCATTTATTTTATTCATGTACGTTTTATGTTTATGTTTCCGGGGAAAACAGGAGGAAGCCTTGTATTTATGTTTTCTTTTGATATGTAGAAAAAAAAGTGGAATGTAAGGCCTTTCCTTCCCAAATAAACGTAGAATTAAAAAAAAAGATTATAACAATCTCAACAGGAGAAATAGTAGATTTTTATTTTAGATTTATTTAGACCATTTTCCTTGTTTCTCCAAATGACCTTGAAACCAGAAACATTGCCTGCCTGTATAGTGAGATACTTTAATCAATAAAATCACTTAATCCAGGTAAAAATGTCAATAAATAAGATAGATAACCTTCTAATAAGATTATACCAATCTCAATAGAATAGAAGAATTAATAGGTTTATTTTAGTTAAAATCATTTAATCCAGGTAAAAATATCAATAAATAAGCTAGATAAACTAAGATAGATCATCTTTTAATAAGCTTAAAACCATCTCAACAGGAGAAGTAGTCAATTTATTTTAGTTAAAATCACTTAAACCAGCTACAAATATCAATAAATAAACTAGATAAACTAAGATAGATAATCTTCTAATAAGCTTACAACAATCTCAACAGGAGAAGTAGTAGATTTATTTTAGTTAAAATCACTTAAACCAGCTACAAATATCAATAAATAAGCTAGATAAACTAAGACATATAATCTTTTAATAAGCTTAAAACAATCTCAGCAGGAGAATTAGTCCATTTATTTTAGTTAAAATCACTTAAACCAGCTACAAATATCAATAAATAAACTAGATAAACTAAGATAGATAATTTTTTAATAAGCTTACAACAATCTCAGCAGGAGAATAAATAGATTTATTTTAATTAAAATCATTTAATCCAGGTAAAAATATCAATAAATAAGATAGATAAACTAAGATAGATAATCTTCTAATAAGCTTACAACAATCTCAACAGGAGAAGTAGTAGATTTATTTTAGTCAAAATCACTTAAACCAGCTACAAATATCAATAAATAAACTAGATAAACTAAGATAGATAATCTTTTAATAAGCTTAAAACAATCTCAGCAGGAGAATTAGTCAATTTATTTCAGTTAAAATCACTTAAACCAGCTACAAATATCAATAAATAAACTAGATAAACTAAGATAGATATTTTTTCAATAAGCTTACAACAATCTCAGCAGGAGAATAAACAGATTTATTTTAATTAAAATCATTTAATCCAGGTAAAAATATCAATAAATAAGATAGATAAACTAAGATAGATAATCTTCTAATAAGCTTACAACAATCTCAACAGGAGAAGTAGTAGATTTATTTTAGTCAAAATCACTTAAACCAGCTACAAATATCAATAAATAAACTAGATAAACTAAGATAGATAATCTTTTAATAAGCTTAAAACAATCTCAGCAGGAGAATTAGTCAATTTATTTCAGTTAAAATCACTTAAACCAGCTACAAATATCAATAAATAAACTAGATAAACTAAGATAGATATTTTTTCAATAAGCTTACAACAATCTCAGCAGGAGAATAAATAGATTTATTTTAATTAAAATCATTTAATCCAGGTAAAAATATCAATAAATAAGATAGATAAACTAAGATAGATAATCTTCTAATAAGCTTACAACAATCTCAACAGGAGAAATAGTAGATTTATTTTAGTCAAAATCACTTAAACCAGCTACAAATATCAATAAATAAGCTAGATAAACTAAGATAGATATTTTTTTAATAAGCTTACAACAATCTCAGCAGGAGAATAAATAGATTTATTTTAATTAAAATCATTTAATCCAGGTAAAAATATCAATAAATAAGATAGATAAACTAAGATAGATAATCTTCTAATAAGCTTACAACAATCTCAACAGGAGAAATAGTAGATTTATTTTAGTCAAAATCACTTAAACCAGCTACAAATATCAATAAATAAGCTAGATAAACTAAGATAGATATTTTTTTAATAAGCTTACAACAATCTCAGCAGGAGAATAAATAGATTTATTTTAATTAAAATCATTTAATCCAGGTAAAAATATCAATAAATAAGCTAGATAAACTAAGATAGATAATCTTCTAATAAGCTTATAATAATCTCAACAGGAGAAGTAGTAGATTTTAGTTAAAATCACTTAAACCAGGTAAACCACCTAAAAATAAGAAATATTAGATGCATCGACTAGAATTAAGACAATTTTGCTTGAGAAGACATTATTTTTGGAGTGTAACTGAGTGATAAACAGATTCTTTTGCTTGTTTGCAGCTTTATTTCTTATCTGCCATAATTTTGCCAGACAAACGACGTTAACCATTAAAAATGTTGATAAAGGAGCTGAATGATCTCCTACAGCAGGTGTGAAATGAGGACCGCTAGAGATGCCGAGCAGACCTTAGATGATTCTCTCAGTCTTTTGCTGTTTCTGAAACAATAATAGTGTCCAGGCTGAGACGGAGCCGCTCTGCAGGCGCTGCACGGCGTCAGCTCAGCACAGACACAATCAGCAGAAGAGTTCATCAGCAATAAAGACCCTCTCTGACAGAACGAGGGGCACCAGACACCCCCATTACTACTGCCACCACCGCCGTCATCATCGCCATCATCATCATCATCATCGTCCTGATCATTATGGGTCGAGTCTCTGAGGCGGCAGCCCCATACTCAGCAGGGTAGCCCCCCTCTCAGCAGGGTCTGCGGGTGTAATGGAGCTGCTGGAGTGAAGTGTGGATGAGGATGATTTACTCAGCCATATTAATAAACATAAGCCAGTCATAACGTATCAGAGCGCGATATGAAGGAGTGAGCGGACGGTGATCAGCCGGCGGCGCTGAGTGAGTAATGAGTAATAAACACAGGCGGCTGAATGAATAATGAGGCAGTGTAACAGAAACGTGGCCGTTAGAGGACTAAACACTGTTATAACAGCGCTACACACACGGACCTCTGTCCAGTCTCGCTCTCGCTCTTGGATACCGACCATGGACGCCACGGTTTACACTGTATACATATATATATATACACACATCTATACACACATATATCCCACCACACACACACACACACGGACCACACTCACACACTTATACTCTATATATAAATATACACACACCACACTCCCACACTTATACTCTATATAGAAATATACACGCACCACACTCCCACACTTATACTCTATATATAAATATACTCACACCACACTCCCACACTTATACTCTATATATAAATATACACGCACCACACTCCCACACTTATACTCTATATATAAATATACACGCACCACACTCACACACTTATACTCTATATAGAAATATACAAACACCACACTCACGCACGTATACTCTATATATAAATATACACACACCACACTCATGCACGTATACTCTATATATAAATATACACACACCACACTCCCGCACTTATACTCTATATATAAATATACACACACCACACTCCCGCACTTATACTCTATATATAAATATACACACACCACACTCCCACACTTATACTCTATATATAAATATACACGCACCACACTCCCGCACTTATACTCTATATATAAATATACACGCACCACACTCCCACACTTAGACTCTATATATAAATATACACACACCACACTCCCACACTTATACTCTATATAGAAATATACACGCACCACACTCCCACACTTATACTCTATATAGAAATATACACACACCACACTCCCACACTTATACTCTATATATAAATATACACACACCACACTCCCGCACTTATACTCTATATATAAATATACACACACCACACTCCCACACTTATACTCTATATATAAATATACACGCACCACGCTCCCACACTTATACTCTATATATAAATATACACGCACCACACTCCCACACTTATACTCTATATATAAATATACACACACCACACTCCCACACTTATACTCTATATATAAATATACACACACCACACTCCCACACTTATACTCTATATATAAATATACACGCACCACGCTCCCACACTTATACTCTATATATAAATATACACGCACCACACTCCCACACTTATACTCTATATATAAATATACACGCACCACACTCCCGCACTTATACTCTATATATAAATATATACGCACCACACTCCCGCACTTATACTCTATTTATAAATATACACGCACCACACTCCCGCACTTATACTCTATATATAAATATATACGCACCACACTCCCGCACTTATACTCTATATATAAATATACACGCACCACACTCCCACACTTATACTCTATATATAAATATACACACACCACACTCCCACACTTATACTCTATATATAAATATACACGCACCACGCTCCCACACTTATACTCTATATATAAATATACACACACCACACTCCCACACTTATACTCTATATATAAATATACACACACCACACTCCCGCACTTATACTCTATATATAAATATACACACACCACACTCCCACACTTATACTCTACACATAAATATACACGCACCACACTCACACACTTATACTCTATATATAAATATACATGCACCACACTCCCACACTTATACTCTATATATAAATATACACGCACCACACTCCCACACTTATACTCTATATATAAATATACAGGCACCACACTCCCACACTTATACTCTATATATAAATATACACGCACCACACTCCCACACTTATACTCTATATATAAATATACAGGCACCACACTCCCACACTTATACTCTAAATATACACGCACCACACTCCCACACTTATACTCTATATATAAATATACATACACCACACTCCCACACTTATACTCTATATAAATATACATACACCACACTCCCGCACTTATACTCTATATATAAATATACACGCACCACACTCCCGCACTTATACTCTATATATAAATATATACGCACCACACTCCCGCACTTATACTCTATATATAAATATACACACACCACACTCCCGCACTTATTCTCTATATATAAATATACACGCACCACACTCCCGCACTTATACTCTATATATAAATATACACGCACCACACTCCCGCACTTATACTCTATATATAAATATACACACACCACACTCCCACACTTATACTCTATATATAAATATACACACACCACACTCCCGCACTTATACTCTATATATAAATATACACACACCACACTCCCACACTTATACTCTACACATAAATATACACGCACCACACTCACACACTTATACTCTATATATAAATATACACACACCACACTCCCACACTTATACTCTATATATAAATATACATGCACCACACTCCCACACTTATACTCTATATATAAATATACACGCACCACACTCCCACACTTATACTCTATATATAAATATACAGGCACCACACTCCCACACTTATACTCTACATATAAATATACACACCACACTCCCGCAATTATACTCTATATATAAATATACACACACCACACTCCCACACTTATACTCTATATATAAATATACATGCACCACACTCCCACACTTATACTCTATATATAAATATACAGGCACCACACTCCCACACTTATACTCTATATATAAATATACAGGCACCACACTCCCACACTTATACTCTATATATAAATATACACACCACACTCCCACACTTATACTCTAAATATACACGCACCACACTCCCACACTTATACTCTATATATAAATATACACACACCACACTCACACAATTATACTCTATATATAAATATACACACACCACACTCCCACACTTATACTCTATATATAAATATACACGCACCACACTCACACACTTATACTCTATATATAAATATACACACACCACACTCCCACACTTATACTCTATATATAAATATACAGGCACCACACTCCCACACTTATACTCTAAATATACACGCACCACACTCCCACACTTATACTCTATATATAAATATACACGCACCACACTCCCACACTTATACTCTATATATAAATATACAGGCACCACGCTCCCGCACTTATACTCTATATATAAATATACACACACCACACTCCCGCACTTATACTCTATATATAAATATACACGCACCACGCTCCCACACTTATACTCTATATATAAATATACACACACCACACTCCCGCACTTATACTCTATATATAAATATACACGCACCACGCTCCCACACTTATTCTCTATATATAAATATACACGCACCACACTCCCGCACTTATACTCTATATATAAATATACACACACCACACTCCCGCACTTATACTCTATATATAAATATACACGCACCACGCTCCCACACTTATACTCTATATATAAATATACACACACCACACTCCCACACTTATACTCTACACATAAATATACACGCACCACACTCACACACTTATACTCTATATATAAATATACATACACCACACTCACACAATTATACTCTATATATAAATATACACGCACCACACTCCCACACTTATACTCTATATATAAATATACAGGCACCACACTCCCACACTTATACTCCAAATATACACGCACCACACTCCCACACTTATACTCTATATATAAATATACACGCACCACACTCCCGCACTTATACTCTATATATAAATATACATACACCACACTCACACAATTATACTCTATATATAAATATACACGCACCACACTCCCACACTTATACTCTATATATAAATATACAGGCACCACACTCCCACACTTATACTCCAAATATACACGCACCACACTCCCACACTTATACTCTATATATAAATATACACACACCACACTCCCACACTTATACTCTACACATAAATATACACGCACCACACTCACACACTTATACTCTATATATAAATATACACACACCACACTCCCACACTTATACTCTATATATAAATATACACGCACCACGCTCCCACACTTATACTCTATATAGAAATATACACACACCAGACACACACACTTATACTGTATATATAAATATACACACACCACACTCACACACTTATACTCTATATATAAATACACACACACCACGCTCCCACACTTATACTCTATATATAAATATACACACACCACACTCCCGCACTTATACTCTATATATAAATATACACGCACCACACTCACACACTTATACTCTATATATAAATATACACACACCACACTCCCGCACTTATACTCTATATATAAATATACACGCACCACACTCACACACTTATACTCTATATATAAATATACACACACCACACTCCCACACTTATACTCTATATATAAATATACACACCACACTCACACAATTATATGCTATATATAAATATACTCACTTATGGCCATGACTTAGTAAAGCATGGGAACGAGAACCTAATGTGACGCCTTGACTTACTAAGGCATGGGAATGAGATCCTAATTCATGCCCATGATTTAGTAAGGCATGGGCATGAGATTCTAATGAGTGTTCACAACTGAGTAAGGTGTGGGAATGAGATCCTAATGAGTGTGCACAACTTAGGGACATGTGGGAATGAGATTTTAATGAGTGGCCACAACTTAGTAAGGCATGGGAATGAGATTCTAATGAGTTTCCACGACTTAGTAAGGTGTGAGAATGAGATCCTAGTGAGTGGCCTAAGGTATGGGAAGGAGATCCAAATGAGTGGCCATGACTTAGTAAGGTGTGGGAACGAGATCCTAATGCATGGTCTTGACTTAGTAAGGCATGGGAATGAGATCCTAATGAGTGGCCATGGCTTAGTAAGGCATGGGAATGAGATCCTAATGAGTGACAACAATTTAGTAAGGCATGGGAATGAGATCCTAATGAGTGGCCATGACTCACTAAGGCATGGGAATGAGATCCTAATGAGTGGCCACGACTTAGTAATGTGTTCTATATAGAATGATTTCAGCCAAGCTGGTAAACAACAGAAAAACACTTTTAGGTGCTCTATAGAACAATTTTCATAAAGGTTCTATATAGAACCACATACAACACATTCTCCATCAATCTGAAGAGCCATTTTGCTTTAAGCATGTAAAGTTCTTTGAGTTTTTCAAGTTTTCTTTAGTAAAGGGAACGGTTCTATTTCTAAATGGTTCTTCTGATTGATGGAGAATGTTACATATAGCACAAAAAGGGTTGTTTTATTGTTACAATGTCAAGCTTGTATACAAAGCAGAACCCTATTAGTGCTATATAGAACCATAAACAACACATTGTCTATCAATTTCACCATACGAGAACTATTTAAGCATGAAATGGTTCTGCATTGAACTCAAAATTCTGTACAGAACCATTTGAAGAGCCATCTTTTCAAGACTGTAGAATTTAATCTACAACCCCATTTCCAAAAATTTTTGGACAGTGTGCAAAATGTAAATAAAAATAAAATGCAATGATGTGCAAATCATTTAAATATAAATATTTAAATATATTTAAATATATTTAATTGAAAATAGTACAAAGACAACAAATCAAACGATGAAAAATTTGATGATGAACATTTTTAAGTATTTATGAAAAAGAATTGCTCATTTTGAATTTGACGCCAACAACATGTTCCAAAAAAGTTGGCACAGGGGAACAAAAGGCTGGTAAAGTTGTGTTAAGCTAAAAACACCTGGTGGTTGATTGGAAACAGGTCAGTAACATGACTGGGTATAAAGAGCATCTCAGAGAGGCGGAGTCTTTCAGAAGTAAAGAGGAGGAGGGGTCACCACTCTGTGAAAGACTGGACCATCAAATAGAGCAACAACTCAAGAAGAACGTTCCTCAACATAAAACAGCAAAGAGCTTCTGCTTTTCATCGTCTACGGTGCAGAATATCATTAAAGACTCAGAGAATCTGGAGAAATCTCTGTCTGTGAGGGACGAGGCTGAACACCAGTATCTGCTGGCCGTGATCTTTGGGCCCTCAGGCAGCACTGCATTAAAAACAGACATGATTCTGTAGTGGAAATCACTGCATGGGCTCAGAAACACTTCTGAAAACCACCGTCTGTGAACACAGTTCATCACTGCATCCACAAACGCTGTTAAACTCTAAAACACAAAGAAGAACCCAAATATAAACAGGATCCAGAAATGCTGCCACCTTCTCTGGGCCTGAGCTCATTTAGAATGGATTGAGGGGAGGTGGAAAAGTGTCCGGCGGTCCGACGGATCAACATTTGACATTCTTTTCGGAAACCCAGCTTACAGCCTTGTTGACCTAATGTTGTTAACAGAAGAGGTGATGAAAGTGGTAAACAGGCCTCTGTCCCATCGTTTTGGAACATGTAGTTGGCATCAAATTTAAAATTGGCAAATACTTTTCAAACAACAAAAAAACATTTCTCAGTTTCAACATTCGATTTGTTGTCTTTGTAGTATTAAAATATGGTTCACAGGATTTGCACATTATTACATCCTTTTAATTTACATTCTGCACAGCGTCAACTTTTTTTGTAAAAATAAATAAACTTTTTTTTGTAAAAAAAGTTGCACGTTGTAGTGCTTTTTGTTTTACCAAAGCAGATGATTCAGTTTCTTTTATGACTGATGATCAAGAAAACTAATAAATCGTTAAGTTGCTAAAAGATTAGAACATTTTTTTCTCTTCTGGAGAACCACATAGTCTTGTCCTGCTGTGATGATGCACCCTCTGACACCCGTAATGCAATTTGTTTTCAGAAACACTTTCATAGCTGTCAAGATAAAAGCTAAATTAACACTTCCTCGTTCATTTTCCTCGCTGAGTTTTATGCTCATATCCTCCATTAAATCAGGCTGAATGTGGATAATTAAATTGCGTTTTTGGCGTCTGAGCCCACGTCCTGCAGGAGTGATTACGGCTCAGCTGGGCGTCGCACGGCCTTCATAATTACACTCCAGCATTCATTAGCAACGGGTCCAGATAAACGCACACAGGCGGTAATAAACTCTGGGTGGGGTTAGGCTGGGGGCTGGGCTCAGGATTAGGACTAGGTGCTGAGGGATTTCTCTGGTTCAGGTCAGGGTTGAGATTTGAGATCTGAGGTCAAATAATTTACACTCCTTTAATTGGTATTGACCCTTTTCATCACGTGGAGGTTCCTTAAAAGGTTCTTAACACCCAGTTTAGTAGAGCTCATTCACAGAACTGCTCAGAGGTTCTTCTGTTCCATCAACTCAAACAACTATACTTTCTAGCACCGTTGTTTTTAAGAGTGTGAGGTTCAGGCTGAATGTGGGCCTGGAGAGCTGAGGTTTGTGGGTAAAGATGGGGATTAGGGTGTTGGGGTTAAAACATTAAGGATTAAGCATTAAGGAAGATTATGGTGGGATTTAGAAAATTAGGGTTGAAAGGTTTAGGTTGCAGTTAGAAGATTAATGGTAAGATTACAAGGTTAAAGTTGAGCTTTGAAGACTGAGTTGAGGGTTAAACAGTTTGCACTGAAGTTGAAAGATTAAAGTTGGCTTTAGAAAGTTTAGGTTGAGTATAGATGTTTATGGTTAGGGTTAAAAGATTATGGTTGAGTATAGAAGTTTATGGTTAGGGTTAAAAGATTATGGTTGAGTATAGAAGTTTATGGGGTGTAGAAGATTAAAGCTGAGGTAAGATGATTATGGTTGAGTATAGAAGTTTATGGTTGGGGTTAGAAGATTATGGTTGAGTATAGAAGTTTATGGTTAGGGTTAGAAGATTATGGTTGAGTATAGAAGTTTATGGTTGGGGTTAGAAGATTAAGGTTAAGTATAGACGTTTATGGTTGTAGTTAGAAGATTAAGGTTGAGTATAGAAGTTTATGGTTGGGGTTAGAAGATTAAGGTTGAGTATAGAAGTTTATGGTTGGGGTTAGAAGATTAAGGTTGAGTATAGAAGTTTATGGTTGGGGTTAGAAGATTAAGGTTGAGTATATACGTTTATGGTTGGGGTTAGAAGATTAAGGTTGAGTATAGAAGTTTATGGTTGGGGTTAGAAGATTAAGGTTGAGTATAGAAGTTTATGGTTGGGGTTAGAAGATTAAGGTTGAGTATAGAAGTTTATGGTTGGGGTTAGAAGATTAAGGTTGAGTATATACGTTTATGGTTGGGGTTAGAAGATTAAGGTTGAGTATATACGTTTATGGTTGGGGTTAGAAGATTAAGGTTGAGTATATACGTTTATGGTTGGGGTTAGAAGATTAAGGTTGAGTACAGAAGTTTATGGTTGGGGTTAGAAGATTAAGGTTGAGTATATACGTTTATGGTTGGGGTTAGAAGATTAAGGTTGAGTACAGAAGTTTATGGTTGGGGTTAGAAGATTAAGGTTGAGTATAGAAGTTTATGGTTGGGGTTAGAAGATTAAGGTTGAGTATAGAAGTTTATGGGGTTAGAAGATTAAGGTTGAGTATATACGTTTATGGTTGGGGTTAGAAGATTAAGGTTGAGTACAGAAGTTTATGGTTGGGGTTAGAAGATTAAGGTTGAGTATAGAAGTTTATGGGGTTAGAAGATTAAGGTTGAGTATATACGTTTATGGTTGGGGTTAGAAGATTAAGGTTGAGTACAGAAGTTTATGGTTGGGGTTAGAAGATTAAGGTTGAGTATAGAAGTTTATGGGGTTAGAAGATTAAGGTTGAGTATATACGTTTATGGTTGGGGTTAGAAGATTAAGGTTGAGTATATACGTTTATGGTTGGGGTTAGAAGATTATGGTTGAGTATAGAAGTTTATGGTTGGGGTTAGAAGATTAAGGTTGAGTATATACGTTTATGGTTGGGGATAGAAGATTAAGGTTGAGTATATACGTTTATGGTTGGGGTTAGAAGATTAAGGTTGAGTACAGAAGTTTATGGTTGGGGTTAGAAGATCATGGTCTCAGTTGGTGTTCCCCCCCCCCCCTACTTTAAGCCCCCTTCATCCAGTAAGAGCACAATGTGTACGTTCAATACACACAACATTAAAGATTGTAGTGAGAACAGTGGAGTATTAAGGAGCACTGCTAAAATCAAACCAACCTACCGTTTTATTCAGACACTGTTTCGCCTCTTTGGGCGCCGATAATCTGTTAGTGTTATTAAATACTGCATTTCCAAAGTTTTTACTGCTCAACTACTTACCGTCTGTTTTCAGACACACGGCCACACTGCTGGGGTTTCTGCGCCGGCATCCTTACTAGGTTCTATTTGACTCTGAGAAAAAGCCACAGTGTGAAATGAAGGTTCTCCTTTGCGGACTGCAGAGTCAGGGTTTTATCTAGAACATAAGCAGCTCTCTGTTAAATCATTTGCTTTTGAGTTTCTGTTTTTAATGCACTCAAAACTAAAACTGCTCTAAAAGTGAAATGTAATGCGCAAGACGGGCAAAACGTCGCAGGCACGAAATTGCAGAAAGTTGCGGAGCGGCTGGAGTCGCTGCTGGATTCCAGTCGGGAGCGAATCCCGAGGCGGTGCTCCGTGGGGTGGAGCCGCTGTAACTCACTAATGAAGTGGTTTGAGTTTAGAGCGGCTCGAAGCGAAACCCTGAGAGAGGAGCAGAGCGGCGGCAGCGCTAACCTGCGGACTCAACACTGCGGAGCCTGCTGGGGGGGGTTGGCATCAATACCGGCCGTCTAACAGCGCGGGAACGCGGCCGCGGCGAGCGTTCGCATCACAGGGACACAGTCAGTCTACTGGGATAAAGTAGACGACGACAACAACAACAACAACAACAACAGATCCATGAAGGCGTCTACTGCGCGCGCTCCAGCGTTCCTCCTCCGTCGAACACACGCGGACAGCTGCACTTTTCATCTCTTATTCCACAGTTTCTCTCACGCGTAACAGGTTCTTCATCATCAGAACCACTTTACTCATCTACTGCACTCACGCGCCGGAAACCTGCCCGAGAGGAGCTGTTCACTATCATCATCATCATCATCATCATCATCATCACCTCTACTCACCTGCTCCGAGGAGCAGCGCCAGCAGGCTCACGCACACCAGCATCCTCCAGATCAGCAGCGGCGGCGTGCCGCTCATCGCCTCTCCCAACACAGGCACGCGCACATACACTCTCCACCGTGACCACAGCGCCGGGCAGAGCGACTGTCAGCACGCTATCAGTCCACACGGAGGAGATCAGAGAGAGAGAGAGAGAGAGAGAAAGAGAGAGAGAGAGAGACACGTGATGGAGCGTGTGGACGCCGAGGAGGGCGCAGAGGGGAGGAGAGGAGGGATGCAGAGAAGGGAGAGAAAGAAAAGGAGAGAGGAGAAGAGAAAAGAAAAGAGGAGAGAAGAGAGTAGAAGAGGGGAGGAGAAGGAGCATGGAAGGAGGACAGGACAAGAAAAAGGAGAAGAGGTAAGAGATGAGGAGAGGAGGGACATAGAAAAGACAGAAGAAAAGAAAAAGGGGAAAGAAAGGGACAGAAAACACGAGAAGAGAAAAGACAAATAAGAAAAGAAATGAGAAGCAGAAGAGGAGGGGGGAGGGGAGGGGGAGGAGAGGGGAGGATGGAAAGGGAGCACCTCAGGGATTCTGGACTAAAACCTGGAGGTCAGCGCTACAGAACCAAAACAATGAGCCCCAATTAGCCAGCTGTCTCTGTCCTACTGAGACCCAGCAGAGCAGGACTGACACTGATAAAACTCCCAGGTTTCCCTTCTTAACCCAACACTGACCACCATTCACTACCCAACACTGACGAACATTCACTACCCAACACTGACGAACATTCACTACCCAACACTGATGAACAGTCACTACCCAACACTGACCACCATTCACTACCCAACACTGACGAACATTCATTACCCAACACTGACGAACATTCACTACCCAACACTGATGAACAGTCACTACCCAACACTGACCACCATTCACTACCCAACACTGATGAACATTCATTACCCAACACTGACGAACATTCACTACCCAACACTGATGAACAGTCACTACCCAACACTGACCACCATTCACTACCCAACACTGATGAACATTCATTACCCAACACTGACGAACATTCACTACCCAACACTGATGAACAGTCACTACCCAACACTGACCACCATTCACTACCCAACACTGATGAACATTCATTACCCAACACTGACGAACATTCACTACCCAACACTGATGAACAGTCACTACCCAACACTGACCACCATTCACTACCCAACACTGACGAACATTCATTACCCAACACTGATGAACATTCATTACCCAACACTGATGAACATTCACTACCCAACACTGACAAACATTCATTACCCAACACTGACCAACATGCATTACCCAACACTGATGAACATTCACTACCCAACACTGATGAACATTCATTACCCAACACTGACGAACATTCACTACCCAACACTGATGAACCGTCACTACCCAACACTGACTACCATTCACTACCCAACACTGACGAACATTCATTACCCAACACTGAGGAACATTCATTACCCAACACTGACGTACATTCACTAACCAACACTGATGAACATTCATTACCCAACACTGACGAACATTCACTACCCAACACTGATGAACAGTCACTACCCAACACTGACCACCATTCACGACCCAACACTGACAAACATTCACTATCCAACACTGACCACCATCCACTACCCAACACTGACGAACATTCATTACCCAACACTGACGAACATTCATTACCCAACACTGACCAACATTCATTACCCAACACTGATGAACATTCATTACCCAACACTGATGAACATTCACTACCCAACACTGACGAACATTCACTACCCAACACTGACGAACATTCACTACCCAACACTGATGAACAGTCACTACCCAACACTGACCACCATTCACTACCCAACACTGACGAACATTCATTACCCAACACTGACGAACATTCACTACCCAACACTGATGAACAGTCACTACCCAACACTGACCACCATTCACTACCCAACACTGATGAACATTCATTACCCAACACTGACGAACATTCACTACCCAACACTGATGAACAGTCACTACCCAACACTGACCACCATTCACTACCCAACACTGATGAACATTCATTACCCAACACTGACGAACATTCACTACCCAACACTGATGAACAGTCACTACCCAACACTGACCACCATTCACTACCCAACACTGATGAACATTCATTACCCAACACTGACGAACATTCACTACCCAACACTGATGAACAGTCACTACCCAACACTGACCACCATTCACTACCCAACACTGACGAACATTCATTACCCAACACTGATGAACATTCATTACCCAACACTGACGAACATTCACTACCCAACACTGACAAACATTCATTACCCAACACTGACCAACATGCATTACCCAACACTGATGAACATTCACTACCCAACACTGATGAACATTCATTACCCAACACTGACGAACATTCACTACCCAACACTGATGAACCGTCACTACCCAACACTGACTACCATTCACTACCCAACACTGACGAACATTCATTACCCAACACTGAGGAACATTCATTACCCAACACTGACGTACATTCACTAACCAACACTGATGAACATTCATTACCCAACACTGACGAACATTCACTACCCAACACTGATGAACAGTCACTACCCAACACTGACCACCATTCACGACCCAACACTGACAAACATTCACTATCCAACACTGACCACCATCCACTACCCAACACTGACGAACATTCATTACCCAACACTGACGAACATTCATTACCCAACACTGACCAACATTCATTACCCAACACTGATGAACATTCATTACCCAACACTGATGAACATTCACTACCCAACACTGATGAACATTCATTACCCAACACTGACCACCATTCACTACCCAACACTGACGAACATTCATTACCCAACACTGATCACCATTCACTACCCAACACTGACGAACATTCATTACCCAACACTGACGAACATTCACTACCCAACACTGACGAACATTCATTACCCAACACTGACCACCATTCATTACCCAACACTGACGAACATTCATTACCCAACACTCACCACCATTCATTACCCAACATTGACGAACATTCATTACCCAATACTGACGAACATTCACTACCCAACACTGACCACCATTCACTACCCAACACTGACGAACATTCATTACCCAACACTGACGAACATTCACTACCCAACACTGATGAACAGTCACTACCCAACACTGACCACCATTCACTACCCAACACTTACGAACATTCACTACCCAACACTGACCACCATCCACTACCCAACACTGATGAACATTCATTACCCAACACTGACAATCAATCATTACCCAACACTGACGAACATTCACTACCCAACACTGATGAACAGTCACTACCCAACACTGACCACCATTCACTACCCAACACTGACGAACATTCATTACCCAACACTGATGAACTTTCATTACCCAACACTGGCGAACATTCACTACCCAACACTGATGAACATTCATTACCCAACACTGACGAACATTCACTACCCAACACTGATGAACAGTCACTACCCAACACTGACCACCATTCACTACCCAACACTGACGAACATTCACTATCCAACACTGACCACCATCCACTACCCAACACTGACGAACATTCATTACCCAACACTGACGAATATTCACTACCCAACACTGACGAACATTCATTACCCAACACTGACCACCATTCACTACCCAACACTGATGAACATTCATTACCCAACACTGACCACCATTCATTTCCCAACACTGATCAACATTCATTACCCAACACTGAGGAACATTCATTATCTAACACTGATGAACATTCACTACCCAACACTGATGAACAGTCACTACCCAACACTGACCACCATTCACTACCCAACACTGACGAACATTCACTATCCAACACTGACCACCATTCACTACCCAACACTGACGAACATTCATTACCCAACACTGACGAACATTCACTACCCAACACTGATGAACAGTCACTACCCAACACTGACCACCATTCACTACCCAACACTTACGAACATTCACTACCCAACACTGACCACCATCCACTACCCAACACTGATGAACATTCATTACCCAACACTGACAATCAATCATTACCCAACACTGACGAACATTCACTACCCAACACTGATGAACAGTCACTACCCAACACTGACCACCATTCACTACCCAACACTGACGAACATTCATTACCCAACACTGATGAACATTCATTACCCAACACTGGCGAACATTCACTACCCAACACTGATGAACATTCATTACCCAACACTGACGAACATTCACTACCCAACACTGATGAACAGTCACTACCCAACACTGACCACCATTCACTACCCAACACTGACGAACATTCACTATCCAACATTCATTTCCCAACACTGATCAACATTCATTACCCAACACTGAGGAACATTCATTATCTAACACTGATGAACATTCACTACCCAACACTGATGAACAGTCACTACCCAACACTGACCACCATTCACTACCCAACTCTGACGAACATTCATTACCCAACACTGACCACCATTCATTACCCAACACTGACCAACATTCATTACCCAACACTGACGAACATTCACTACCCAACACTGACAAACATTCATTACCCAACACTGACCACTATTCACTACCCAGCACTGACAGCATTCATTACCCAACACTGACGAACATTCCCTACCCAACACTGACCATCATCCACTACCCAACACTGACAAACATTCATTACCCAACACTGACCACTATTCACTACCCAGCACTGACAGCATTCATTACCCAACACTGACGAACATTCACTACCCAACACTGACCATCATCCACTACCCAACACTGACGAACATTCATTACCCAACACTGACGAACATTCACTACCCAACACTGACAAACATTCATTACCCAACACTGACCACTATTCACTACCCAGCACTAACAGCATTCATTACCCAACACTGACCTCCATTTACTACCCAACACTGACAAACATTCATTACCCAACACTGACCACTATTCACTACGCAGCACTGACAGCATTCATTACCCAGCACTGACCTCCATTTACTACCCAACACTGACAAACATTCATTACCCAAAACTGACCACCATTCACTACCCAACACTGACGAACATTCATTACCCAACAATGACCACCATTCACTACCCAACAGTGACTAACATTCATTACCCAACACTGACAAACTTTCATTACCCAACACTGACCACCATTCACTACCCAACACTGACAAACATTCATTACCCGACACTGACCTCCATTCACTACCCAACACTGACGAACATTCATTACCCAACAGTGACAAATATTCATTACCCAACACTGACAAATATTCATTACCCAACACTGACCACCATCCACTACCCAACATGGACGAACATTCATTACCCAACAGTGACTAACATTCATTACCCAACACTGACAAATATTCATTACCCAAAACCAACCTCCATTCACCACCCAACACTGACAAACATTCATTACCCAACATTGACAACCATTCACTACCCAACACTGATGAACCTTCATTACGCAACATTGACCACTATTCATTACCCAACACTGATGAACCTTCATTACCCAACACTGACCACCATTCACTACCCAACACTGATGAACATCCACTACGCAACACTGACGTACATTCATTACCCAATACTGACGAACATTCATTACCCAACACTGACCACCATTCACTACCCAACACTGCCGAACATTCATTACCCAACACTGATGAACATTCATTACCCAACACTGACCTCCATCCACTACGCAACACTGACGTACATTCATTACCCAACACTGACCTCCATCCACTACGCAACACTGACGTACATTCATTACCCAACACTGATGAACATTCATTACCCAACACTGACCACCATCCACTACCCAACACTGCTGAACATTCATTACCCAACACTGATGAACATTCATTACCCAACACTGACCTCCATCCACCACGTAACACTGATGTACGTTCATTACCCAACACTGACCTCCATCCACTGCCTAACACTGACGAACCTTCATTACCCAACACTGACCTCCATCCACTACCCAACACTGCCGAACATTCATTACCCAACACTGACGAACATTCATTACCCAACACTGATGAACATTCATTACCCAACACTGACCTCCATCCACTACCCAACACTGACCTCCATCCACTACGCAACACTGATGTACGTTCACTACCCAACACTGACCTCCATCCACTACCCAACACTGACGAACCTTCATTACCCAACACTGACCTCCATCCACTACCCAACACTGACGAACCTTCATTACCCAACACTGACCACCATCCACTACCCAACACTGACGAACATTCATTACCCAACACTGACAAACATTCATTACCCAACACTGACCACCATTCACTACCCAACACTGACAAACCTTCATTACCCAACACTGACCACCATCCACTACCCAACACTGATGAACATTCGTTACCCGACACTGACCTCCATTCACTACCCAACACTGACCACTATTCACTACCCAACACTGACCACCGTTCACTACCCAACACTGACCACCGTTCACTACCCAACACTGACAAACATTCATTACCCAAAATTGACTAACATTCATTACCCACACTGAACACTCGTTACTGACTGTAACAGTCACTTTTCCCCAACACTGTCCTGTCTCCTGGTCCCCATTAATTGGATTTTGTTGGTCCCTCCTCCTGGTTCACCTTGGTTGGATCTTGGCGGGCCGCCTCTGCTTCCTGATTGGTTGGATGTTGTTTGTTGTTGAGAGAATGTTTCTCTACATTTCACCAAATATTGTAAAACGTGTTCTGAGTCAGAATCTCTGATGATTTCCTGTTTCAGGATTTTAAACAGTAGTCCTTAATGTTGGATTATCTGAGGAGCATCTGTGGATAAAAGCACACACACGCACACACAGTGGACCTGTAAATCAGCTGTAGTGTGTGTGTGTGTGTGTGTGTGTGAGTGTGTGAGTGTGTGCGTGTGGGGGGGGCTTGTGTTGGGTGAAAGGTTGTGACATACCTTCACTCTGAGGAATTTATACCTTCTACTGATCACAATCAGCCACACACCGTCCTCCAGCTCCAGTAGATCTCTCTCTGCCTCTCTCTCTCAATCTCTCTCTCTCTCTCTGTCTGTATCTCTCACTCTCTTATCTCCCCAAGGCTTCGATTACAGCAAACTTCATTACAGCAGTGTCTGTGAGGTCGATCTGAGAGTGAGGGTACAGAGAGACAGAGAGAGAGATACAGTGAGAGGAAAGCATTCAGGCTGTTGGTGTCAAACGTAACATTTTTATAACATCTTATCGTGATCAATTATTAATGGCACTCATTTTTTAACACTGTTAATGCATTTATCTGTATCACCGAGAGTCGGCTGGCAGGCAGGACGCTGCCGCAACTCACTTTCTTTAATAGAACTCACGGTAAACCTGGAATCCACAGAACCAAACCAAATGAACAGTATGAAATAATAATTAAGAAGTATTAGAGAACATAACAGTAGTTAGCATAACAGAACAACATCCGAAAGACAGAAGAACAGCTAGCAGCTGAAAATGGACATACGGGGCCAAGCACAGCACAGGACGAACGCCAGGGATTTATCTACTGGGGAAAATGAATGAGACCTGTCTGGGACCACTTAAACGACATGGTGAACAGGGAGAGGAATTGATAAGGCTTGATACTGACACCATTATCAGTTGTGCTTATTGGTCCAGTACTTTAACGATTCTCTCATCGATTCCTGATCAATGTTCTATGGGGAAAAGACGACCCACACCCATTTTCAGTCAACAGCTCCATCATCTCTGACATTTACAAATCACAATGATTCTTTTCTTAAAAGGACATAATGTGGGAACATTGGTGCAGTGTTTAAAAGGGAAACCCTGCAAAGCCTGCCTGCTGATGCTATTATAACAGGGTCTTCACCCTTGGTACCAGCAGGCTCGGTTGGGAAGCAGTGGCGCTCATGCATTGAGTGCCAAATTCACACCATTCCCAGAACCTTTAGCCCATCTTGCGTCTAAAGATATCCAGAGAGAGTTCAACACATTGCTGGTGTTTCCACCCTCACTGGAAATGAGCAGTAAGCAGCACTGCTGTCATCTTTCTTAGTGAGAAGAAGTTTGTCCGCTCTGTGAGCAGCCTAGAAGTTTTACACCATGACGAGCTTCTGAAATACATAACTGTCAGAAAAACATTCTAACACCAAGATAAGGAACTGTGGGCTGGAGGTTACGGAACGAGTTGCATAACCAGAATTTCGCTGGCAGTGGTGGACGAAGTACACAAATCATATACTCGAGTTAAATTCGAGACACCCAAGGTAAAATATTCCTTCAGTAAAAGTAGAAGTTCCTCCCTTTAGACCTCCACTGGAGTAAAAGTACTAAAGTATTTCCCTTCAAATGTACTTAAGTATAAAGTAAAAGTACTAAAAGAGTAATTCTGGCTCTGATGTCCTGTTATCATTTTTATAACCAGACTGGCTTCATGAACTCATTTCAGGTGAAAGTCCTCCAGCGTCTCTCTTGGTAAACCAGTCTTTTAATAGAACGTCATTAATTAGTGACGCTGACGTCTATTAAAATGATCAGAAGCACAAAACACTGAAGGTAAACAGTTTCCATCAGGGAGAACCGAGTGGCTCTGAAATCACTTTTTACACACAAGCAAAGTTTCAGTTTCAGATTTATTTACAACTTAGTTCCAAGTTTAAGTTGAATAAAAACTGGCTTTAAACTCAGGATCACAGATGAGCTCCTTTACTATGTTGATCTGTAGGCGTCTGTTCATAAACATAAACCAGCCCAAACTCATTTACTATAAAATGAAATGGTGTTTGTAGAAATTCAGAAAAAAGCCGCGTCAGTCTCGACTGCATATGTGGACATATTTCTATATTGAGCTCTATTTACACAAAGTTAGGTTAGTTCATCATTTATGTTGAACAGACTCTCCCAAAGTTTTACGCTGCTGCGCTGACGTTGAACCGCGTGCTGCACTGGGTCGGTATGACCAACAGGTCAAAACCAGCTCTAAACAAAGTGACCGCTGGGCCCTGATTGGTGCTCTGGCTTTGCGCTTCTTCTTTCTTACGTTTTTATACACACAGAAACCAAAAGGAACCACAGATTTCTCAAAATGTAGGAGGGAAAAGTTGGATATTAGACTCTGAAATGTAGTGGAGTGAAAGGAAAAAGTCCAGAATGGAGAAACTTACAGTACAGATAAATACTAAAGTACAGAAACCAATTACCTTACTCATATTTGAAGGCATATGATTCCAACGTATCGACAAGGTGGAACCAGTTCTGGATTCCCATCCCTAATGGAAACAGACCAGAGACAGGTGCAGGACATGATGAAGGACATGGACAGACTAGACTGAGGGGTGGAGACCAGAAAACAAAATGAAAAGAGGCCCATGGCACGAAGGAGAACGTAAACAATGACACAAAGCAGATGAAGGCAAGACAGGGCAATAGTTTGACCCCTTGAGCAACCCGTAGCTCCAAGCTGAAACTCAGATGTTATGGTTCAGGGGTTTCGGGTGGGATTTGACAGGTAGGTGAAGCCTAAGATCCAGTCTAGTGGTGCAGCAGGACAAACAACCTCTAAATAACTCCCAAATCAATACTGTGAGCTCTGGTGGGCTTCTTTCTTTGTGATCAATGCTTTACCAATAATTTTAGTTCATTTTGAAAAGTTATGAAAAGTTCTTAACTAAAAATCTTGAAAATTGCTACTTCGAACAGTCACTTCTTGACATTTTTTGCTGGACTCCACTGGTCCAAAGTTGGCCCAACCAAAAAAATGAACACCAGAGCTGAGGTTGATCTGTGGTTGTGTCCGCAGTGGCTTCGTTATGTTGTTCATCTCAGAGAATCCTGTTTCACAGGCAGAACTGCTTACAGCCAGTGATCCTACTGCTTGTTGCCGTTTCAGCAGTCCATCAGTGACAGAAACTTCTGGATGCTCTTTGAAATCTCTATCTCTGTTGTGTGACACCAGAAAAAAACGATTTCAGGTCACAGAGCTGTTTTATGTCCTCTGACCCATAAAGCCTTGGCTGTGGTCGGCTTAATGCAGCTCTGCTCAGCACTGACTTAACGTGCTGGTTAGAAATTCTGTCCAACTCTCAAGAGCGCTACAGAACCTCACCACATCACATGACATCAAAATCAAAGCAAAACCAATATGATGTTTTCATATACGTTAGATTTTTATTCTAAGAGCTTCAGGTCTGTTATCTCCTGGTTCCCTCTCCCAAAGAGATTTCGTCCTTCTGGCAGCTCATTTTTCTACGTACACTACAGTTTTTATTTGAAGCTTTGGCCACTTTGATTTAGGCTGCGACAAAAAGGCAGTAACATTTTATTTGGAAAGGGCGAGCAGTAGTGAAGCATCAGCATTAAATGCACAATATTTCCAGGAGTATTAGCTTGTCTGCCTTCACACGCATATGAACTTGAGTGACATCCCATTCTTAATCCATAGGGTTTAATATGATGTTGGCCCACCCTTTGCAACTACAACAGCTTCAACTCTTCTGGGAAGGCTTTCCACAAGGGTTAGGAGTGTGTTTATGGGAATTTTTGACCGTTCTTCCAGAAGCACATTTGTGAGGTCAGACACTGACGTTGGACGAGAAGGCCTGGCTCACAGTCTCCGCTCTAATTCATCCCAAAGGTGTTCTGTGGGGTTGAGGTCAGGACTCTGTGCAGGCCAGTCAAGTTCTTCCACACCAAACATGCTCATCCATGTCTTTATGGACCTGCTTTGTGCACTGGTGCGCAGTCATGTTGGAGCAGGAAGGGGCCGTCCCCAAACTGTTCCCACAAAGTTGGGAGCATGAAATTGTCCAGAATCTCTTGGTGATGAAGCATTAAGAGTTCCTTTCACTGGAACTAAGGGGCCGAGCCCAACACCTGAAAAACAACCCCACACCATGATCCCCCCTCCACCAAACTTTACACTTGGCACGATGCAATCAGACAAGGACTGTCTCCTGGCAACCACCAAACCCAGACTCGCCCATCGGATTTCCAGACGGAGAAGCGTGATTGGTCACTCCAGAGAACATGTCTCCACTGCTCTAGAGTCCAGTGGCGGCGCTTTACACCACTGCATTCCATGCTTTGCATTGCACTTGGTGATGTAAGGCTTGGATGCAGCTGCTCGGCCATGGAAACCCATTCCATGAAGCTCTCTACGCTGTTCTTGAGCTGATCTGAAGGCCACATGAAGTTTGGAGGTCTGTAGTGATTGACTCTGCAGAAAGTTGGTGACCTCTGCGCACTATGCCCCTCAGCATCCGCTGGCCCCCGCTCTGTCATTTTACGTGGCCGACTACTTCGTGGCTGAGTTGCTGTCGTTCCCAATCGCTTCCACTTTGTTATAACACCACTGACAGTTGACTGTGGAATATTTAGTAGTGAGGAAATTTCACGACATCATGATCTTGCCATCTCATTCGAGAACTCTCTGATTGTTCCGTCTGTAGAGGCAAGAAGTCTTGGTGTGATTCTGGATGGCCAGTTATCGTTCTCAACTCACATCGCGAACCTGACACGGTCATGCAGGTTTCTCCTGTACAACATCCATAGGATCCAACCCTTCCTCACCCGAGAGTCCGCCCAGGTGCTAGTGCAGTCTCTTGTCATTTCAAGGCTTGACTACTGCAACTTGCTCTTGACTGGTTTTCCCATGCAGACCATCAAGCCTCTTCAACTCATCCAGAATGTGGCAGCACGGCTCGTCTTCAATCTGCCCAAGTTCAGCCACGTCACCCCACTGCTGCGCTCCCTTCACTGGCTTCCTGTAGCTGCATCAGATTTAAAACACTAATGCTGGCCTACAAAGCCAAAAATGGACCAGCCCCTTCCTGCTTGATGGCAATGGTGAAATCTCGAATTGAACCACGAGCCCTTCGAGCTTCAAGTACAGCTTGGCTTGACCCGTCATCCTTCAAGGCGCACGGAAGACAAGCGTCGGGAATGTTCTTTGTACTGGCGCCCAGGCAGTGGAATGAACTCCCACTGGCTGTCCGAACAGCAGAGTATCTCGCTGTCTTCAAACGCAGACTGAAGGCCGTCTCTTCACACAGCACTTAAATGAGCACTGAATTATAAGCTGCACATATATATATATTTTATTGTACTTCACTGTGTATTGTAGTTCATTGTATTGTATTTTAATGTATTACATTGCATTGAATGGCACAGAGTTCTCTCTTCAACTCTGTTCCTTTTTCTCTCTGTATCTACACTTTTTATTTCTATCAGTATCTGAGCTCAGGTTCCAATAGCTTTCTCTAAGCTATTGGTAACTAGTAAAGATACTTTCTCTAGATAGGCAAAGCACTTCTTGTAAGTCGCTCTGGATAAGAGTGTCTGCTAAATGTTGTAAATGTAAATGTAAATGTAAATTCACTGAGCTCCTGAGAGCAACCCATTCTTTCACTAATGTCTGTAGAAGCAGTCTGCAGGCCTAGGGGCTCGGCTTTATACACCTGTGGCCATGGAAGTGACTGGAACACCTGAATTCAATGATTTGGATGGGTGATGGATTACTTTTGGAAATATAGTGTATCTTGCAGATGTTCTGTTGATACATTACTTACATTAAGTAGATGTGTTGTTAATATATTACCCTCATTACGCAAAGCCTAACCTTACCAACCTTACCAAAACCTAGCCCTCACCCTGAACATAATAATAACCGTCATATTTATCACCTTGTATTTGTCATGTTACTGAGAGTCTGTTGAGTGTTTGTTTAATCTCAGAGTAAAGTGTCAACAAAAAGGTAAACGCAGTGATATCAGCTGTTATTGCGAGCTCATGTTAGGGAGAGTAGAATATGTCCGACTTGACAGCAGTGTTTTTACACCCCTGCAGTCACCAGCAGATCACGATGGCCATCAAGTTGAAAATGAACGCAGCCATAGGTAAAGGTGATGGACATACTATTGGCTAAAGAACATTGGGCCTCAGTCTCCAACTTCTTCCTACATTTTTTCTTGAATGTGTTGTTAAGTAAGGTCCTCAGGAAAAATCTCCATCAGATTCATGTCATTCTCCATCACCATTCATATGCACATGCTGTCTGTAAGTGCTTCATAAAATTGGTGGGGGTTGATTGATTTCTGCCTTCAGTCATTTTGCACTGTTACCCATTGAAGCTTCTGTGCTTAACAGCTTCAGCTGCCTGCCTGTTGTGTGGTCCAGGATTCTGGCCAGGAAAACGTATATCACTATATCCCTTGACTGCAAACTTTCAGACAAATCTTTGAGCTCCTCCAGAGCACCAAACATAAGACCCGAGTTCTCTATGAAGTCACCTGAAGACTTTTGAAGAAAGTCCCTCAATCATGTATCTATACAGAAAATATAATTTGTCCATAACACTGATTTATTTTTGTGTAGTGCTTAACAGGCAGCTCAAATCTGTGGTTTAACCATCTGTGCTCTGCGGTAATTTTCTCAATTTGTTCATCTCTTCTTAAACTTTCCTCTAAAGGTTCTTCATAAAACACGATCCTCATATGTTTCATATCTTCACACGAGTCTCCGATGTGGACTGAATGAAAAATGAAGGGTTTCCGGTGTGACGGTCAGTCCTTAGTGATTTCCTTAGTGTATGCTGGTCAGTTTCACACAGAATGTAGAAGGACACACAAATCCAGCAGCTCCACATGGTGAGAGGCAGAAAACATGTATCTCAGCCCCTCTTCACAGGCTCATAACTCCAGATGTTAGTCTCGTATGATATTGTGATGAGATGGAACGGAAATGGCGGCTCTACAGATTCAGGAAGTGTTTAAATTGTACTCCTTTACAAGATTATAACAAATAGATTAATAAAAACATTGAGAAACATCCAAACTCATACTCCTGGACATTTGTCGACTCCGGAGGGTTAACTCATTGTGCCTTAAGTAAACTTGAAATGAACTCTTTTTCTGACTTCTTTTTAATTACTGTATCTGCCTGTGTGTAACTCTGTGAAGACTTATGTTCATATATTTTTTCCTCAATGATGTCATTTGTCTGGTGTTTGTTCTTCCATAAGCAGATATTTTAGAGTTCTGCCATTCACCAGAAAAAGAGTGCTGAAATAAATCAGAGCTCTTCTGAAGTAATGTTCCCTGATCAAAATTTGCAGAAGTAGAGCTGTTTGGTGATCATTTAGAAAGAAGCTCCTGATACTGAAAGATCCCACAGTGAAGCATGGTGGTGGGAACATCATGATCTGGAGATGCTTCTCTGTAAGCAGTAGTGAAGCATTACAGGCCATCCAAAAAAATACATGTTGGAGCGAAGTAGTGAGAAATATTAAAGGAGAACCAAATCTCATTAGCCAAGAAACTGGACCTGGGGAGAAGATGGACATATCAAAAAGACAACAACTCCAAACATTCAGCCAAAAACTCCAGACTGGTTTCTAAAGAGGCTGAAGGTGCTTGCATCCCAGAGCTGATCTCCTGACTGAATCCCACTGAACATTTATGAAGAAAGAGAGATAGGAGAAAGTGATAGAGAAAAGAAGAGGAAAGAGAGGAAAATACAGAAAACAATAGAGAGATGAAGGAAAGGAAGTAATAGAGAGAGAATTAGATATTTTTTCTGATATCATCTTGCATCCTGAGTCGGTTGCCATTATGAGTGTTGTTATGTTTGTTGCTGTTGTTATGCTTTCGTAATTTACAGCCAATGACGATAAAGTTACCTTTAATTTGAGAGAGAGAGAATAGACAGAACATGATAGAAAGAGAGCAGAAAGAGGAATAAGATAGTCTAATAGAGAAAAAGAAAGATGAAAATGGTACAGAGAGAAACAGAAAGTGAGAGGTTGAGTAAGAAGACAGAGATATCTCTGTACTGAAGACATTGAGTCATCTGCAGGTTTAAAACACCACTAAACTATCTCTTCACAAATTGCAGACACTTTACCCCAGACATGGTCTATCAGCTGAGATGTATTTGGCGTCTGAGGTTTGCTTCTGTAGTTTTAGCCCTGGAGCTACAAGCCTTGTGGAGCTTGCAAACAATCCCACAATGCACAGCAGTAGGTAATGTAAAACCAATGTACCCTAGTGGACATGGGATACCCATAAACCAGAAGAGTGTTCCATATAATGATCCCGATTTTACAATGTAGACCATAATGATCAAGGAACCATTTTGGACATAGCATTTCTTTTATTCTGCCTGAATGTAAACCTCTGACTGATGAACAAGTCAGCAACTCAGTGTCTGAGTGATGGACAAGTCAGGAACACAGCCTCTGAGTGATGGACAAGTCAGGAACACAGCCTCTGAGTGGTGGACAAGTCAGCAACACAACCTCTGAGTGGTGGATAAGTCAGGAACATAGCCTCTGAGTGGTGGACAAGTCAGGAACACAGCCTCTGAGTGATGGACAAGTCAGCAACACAGTGTCTGAGTGGTGCACAAGTCAGCAACACAGCCTCTGAGTGGTGGGCAAGTCAGGAACACAGCCTCTGAGTGATGGACAAGTCAGGAACACAACCTCTGAGTGATGGACAAGTCAGCAACTCAGTGTCTGAGTGATGGACAAGTCAGGAACACAACCTCTCAGTGGTGGACAAGTCAGGAACACAACCTCTGAGTGGTGGACAAGTCAGGAACACAACCTCTGAGTGATGGACAAGTCAGCAACTCAGTGTCTGAGTGATGGACAAGTCAGGAACACAACCTCTGAGTGGTGGACAAGTCAGGAACACAGCCTCTGAGTGATGGACAAGTCGGGAACACAGCCTCTGAGTGATGGACAAGTCAGGAACACAGCCTCTGAGTGATGGACAAGTCAGGAACACAGCCTCTGAGTGGTGGACAAGTCAGCAACACAGCCTCTGAGTGATGGACAAGTCAGCAACTCAGTGTCTGAGTGATGGACAAGTCAGGAACACAGCCTGTGAGTGATGGACAAGTCAGGAACATAGCCTCTGAGTGGTGGACAAGTCAGGAACACAGCCTCTGAGTGATGGACAAGTCAGCAACACAGTGTCTGAGTGGTGCACAAGTCAGCAACACAGCCTTTGAGTGGTGGGCAAGTCAGGAACACAGCCTCTGAGTGATGGACAAGTCAGGAACACAACCTCTGAGTGATGGACAAGTCAGGAACACAACCTCTGAGTGATGGACAAGTCAGCAACTCAGTGTCTGAGTGATGGACAAGTCAGGAACACAGCCTCTGAGTGATGGACAAGTCAGGAACACAGCCTCTGAGTGGTGGACAAGTCAGCAACACAGCCTCTGAGTGATGGACAAGTCAGCAACTCAGTGTCTGAGTGATGGACAAGTCAGGAACACAACCTCTGAGTGGTGGATAAGTCAGGAACATAGCCTCTGAGTGGTGGACAAGTCAGGAACACAGCCTCTGAGTGATGGACACGTCAGCAACACAGCGTCTGAGTGGTGCACAAGTCAGCAACACAGCCTCTGAGTGGTGGGCAAGTCAGGAACACAGCCTCTGAGTGATGGACAAGTCAGGAACACAACCTCTGAGTGATGGACAAGTCAGCAACTCAGTGTCTGAGTGATGGACAAGTCAGGAACACAACCTCTCAGTGGTGGACAAGTCAGGAACACAGCCTCTGAGTGATGGACAAGTCAGGAACACAGCCTCTGAGTGATGGACAAGTCAGGAACACAGCCTCTGAGTGATGGACAAGTCAGGAACACAGCCTCTGAGTGGTGGATAAGTCAGGAACACAGCCTCTGAGTGATGGACAAGTCAGCAACACAGCCTCTGAGTGGTGGGCAAGTAAGGAACACAGCCTCTGAGTGATGGACAAGTCAGGAATACAACCTCCGATTGGTCAACAAGACAGGAACACTGTCTCTGATTGGTCAGCAAGTCAGGAATACAGCCTCTGACTGGTCGACAAGTCAGGAACACAGCCTCCGACTGGTCAACAAGTCAGGAATACAGCCTCTGATTGGTCAGCAAGTCAGGAACACCACCCCTGATTGGTCAACAAGACAGGAACACAGTCTCTGATTGGTCAGCAAGTCAGGAACACAACCTCTCAGTGGTGGACAAGTCAGGAACACAGCCTCTGAGTGGTGACCAAGTCAGGAACACAACCTCTGATTGGTCAACATATCAGGAACACCACACCTGATTGGTCAACAAGACAGGAACACAGTCTCTGATTGGTCAGCAAGTCAGGAACACAGCCTCCAATTATTTGGCAAGTCAGGAGCACAGCCTCCAATTGGTTGACATGTCAGGAACAAAGCCTCTCATTAGTCGGCAAGTCAGGAACATAGCCTCCAGTTGTTAAACATGTGAAGAACACGGCTTCCAATTGGTTGGCAAGTCAAGAACACAGCCTCAGATTGGTCAGCAAGTCAGGGACACAGTCTTTCATTGTTCAACAAGTCTATTATGTACAAGTATGGAGAAAAGTACAGATTCAAATTCAGTCTTCCAGGTGGTTGCTACTGTGTTCAGCTATAATAATGTACTTTAGTGCATGTTTATACATGTGTCTTATACAGTGTCACAAACTACATAATCAAGTCTGTTAGAGCTACTGAACATCACACGCTTTGAGGAACGAAGCAAAAGTTTCTTACGTGAATTTTCTGCTCTATAAAAAAAGATGTAGCAGCTACATTTTGGCCTCACAATGTTGTAACTGCTGCACTATTTTAGGCAGAACAGCTTTCAAAGTGTACAGTTTTGCCTAAGTTATCAGTAAGAGACAGAGACAGTGAGAGAGATGGAGGGAGAGAGAGACAGAGAGGGGGGGGGAGAGAGACAGAGAGAGAGAGAGAGGGGGGGACAGAGACAGAGAGAGAGAGAGAGAGAGAGAGAGAGAGAGAGAGAGAGTGAGGGGGGAGAGAGAGAGAGAGAGAGAGAGAGAGGGAGGGTGAGAGAGGTTATGTTTGTCAGAGTGAGAGGTACAGTGTGTTCTGTTACCTCTCTGTTCTCCCTCCCTCTCTCCCTCTCTGTGTCAGAGTGATGAATGAGGGTGTGTATGGGCTGTGAGAGGAGTGTGTGAGGAGTGTGAGAGGAGTGTGTGGTGGCGAGGTCGGAGTTGACGCAGCTCTCTTGAGTGTTTGTGAAAGGTTATTAAAGACACTTTAATCAGCACTGCTCTCTCGCTCTCCCTCCCCCTCTCACTTTCTCTTTCTCTCTCCATGCATAGGTGAGCATTGATACCCATACTTCCTCCCTCCCTCTCCCTCTCTTTCTCTCCCTCCCTCTCCCTCTCTCCTTCTCTCTGTCTCCCTCCCTCTCCCTCTCTTTCTCTCCCTCCCTCTCTCCCTGTCTCCCTCTCTGTTTCTCTCTCTGTGTCCCCCTCTCCCTCCCTCTTTCTCTCTCTCTCTCTCGCTCTCGGTTTCTCTCTCCCTCCCCCCTCCCTCCCTCTCTCTCTTTCTGTCTCCCTCCCTCTCTCTCTCCCTCCCTCCCTCTTTCTTTCTGTCTCGCTCTCTCCCTCTCTCTCCCATCTCTCTCTCTCTGTCTCTCTCCCTCTCTCTCAGTACCATTGTTTCTCTCTCTCTGTCTCTTTCCCTCTCTCTCTCCTTCCTTCTCTGTCTCCCTCCTCCTCTCCCTTTCTCTCTGTCTCCCTCCCCCTCCCTCCCCCTCCCTCCCTCTTTCTCTTTCTCTTTCTGTCTCGCTCTCTCTCCCTCGCTCTCTCTCTCCCTCTTTCTCTTTCTCTCTTTTTCTCCCTTCCTCTCTGTCTCCCTCCCCCCTCCCTCCCTCTTTCTCTTTCTGTCTCGCTCTCTCAGTCCCATTGTTTCTCTCTCTCTCTCTGTCTCCCTCTCTCTCTCCTTCCTTCTCTGTCTCCCTCTCCCTTTCTCTCTGTCTCCCTCCCTCTCTCTCTCCCCCCTCTCTCTCTCCCTCCCTCTTTCTCTTTCTGTCTCTATCTCTCGCTCTCTCTCTCTCCCTTCCTCTCTGTCTCCCTCCCCCCCCCCCCCTCTCTCTCTCTCTCTGTCTCTCTCCCTCTCTCTCAGTACCATTGTTTCTCTCTCTCTGTCTCTTTCCCTCTCTCTCTCCTTCCTTCTCTGTCTCCCTCCTCCTCTCCCTTTCTCTCTGTCTCCCTCCCCCTCCCTCCCCCTCCCTCCCTCTTTCTCTTTCTCTTTCTGTCTCGCTCTCTCTCCCTCGCTCTCTCTCTCCCTCTTTCTCTTTCTCTCTTTTTCTCCCTTCCTCTCTGTCTCCCTCCCCCCTCCCTCCCTCTTTCTCTTTCTGTCTCGCTCTCTCAGTCCCATTGTTTCTCTCTCTCTCTCTGTCTCCCTCTCTCTCTCCTTCCTTCTCTGTCTCCCTCTCCCTTTCTCTCTGTCTCCCTCCCTCTCTCTCTCCCCCCTCTCTCTCTCCCTCCCTCTTTCTCTTTCTGTCTCTATCTCTCGCTCTCTCTCTCTCTCCCTTCCTCTCTGTCTCCCTCCCTCCCCCCCTCTCTCTCTCTCTCTCTCTCTCTCTCTCTGTCTCTCTCCCTCTCTCTCTCAGTACCATTGTTTCTCTCTCTCTGTCTCCCTTCCTCTCCCCCCTCTCTCTCTCTCCCTCTCTGTATTTCTCTCTATCTCTCCCTCCCTCTTTCTCTTTCTGCCTCTCTCCCTCCCTCTCTCTCTGTCTCTGAGCTGTACAGGACAGTTTGAGAGGCTTGAGTGTGTTGTTGAGGTGAAGAGCCCTCACAGTTAACAGTTTAATATCATCCTTGCTCTGGCATCGTTTGGCTGTCCTTGAGCCTCTGCAGGGTCTTTAACTGAAATTCAGGGTCTCGCTGTTGATGCTCTGAGATGAACCTCCCTGAGGTCCATGTTCTGTGTCTGTCGAGAGATGAAGCGGGTCGGTGCCTCAGACGTCTCGACTGCAGGAGAGCAACTTTCAGGCTACCACCTGCAGAGGTGCTAATACGGCTCTGCACGTGCTCAGTGGAGGCTCACACCTGGTGGGCAGAACCGCCAGCTGAGTGGAGCCAACGACCCACTGCAGTCCATTCTGTTGTAGACCGAACGGGTGGGGCTAAACCGGTGTAGCTGAATGGGTGGAGCTAAACCGGTGTAGCTGAATGGGTGGAGCTAAACCGGTGGAGCTGAACGGGTGGGGCTAATCCGCTGTAGCTGAATGGGTTCCAGTTAGTTATTACAAACTGAGTTACGTAGTTTATCGCTGCTGTCAGAAGAAAACCTCGTATCTTGGACCAAAAAAAATGGCCCAAAATTATGTAGAAAAATGTCTGGTTCCATTGACTTCCATTAAAAGTAAAGTAGGTTTTTTCCTTCTCCTGTAAAGTCACCGTTTTGGAGATACAATGTTTTCATCCGACAGCATCGTTATGTTTCAAGTTACTTAAGTGTTTCAGTTAAATTTTTCGGATATTTTTATATTTTATGATTGCTCAATTTATAGCTCTTTTTTATATTTCACAATTTTTCACAAGTTTTTTCTGTCTAGCACTTCTTTTTAATCATACAGCCATTCAGTTAGCAACCTAGTGAGAGTGTATCCATGGCTCTTCACACCATCACTGCTTATTCCCTCGCTAAATGAAGAACACGTCACATTCTGGAGAGTATGAAGCTGCCCTTGACTTAAATATTTTATCATTAATTTAGAACAGAGCTTTCAGAAGAAGCAGGAAAGTGGAGGAGAGGGATATTATAAATTATTCGGACATGACTATTATAATTACTGTAGAATTTAGATCATTTCAGATCAGTTCTACAACAGAGTCCTCAAGAAAGGAGGCAGAGTTGATTGTTTGGATGTTTGGTGGATGGATGTTTACAGTTTCAAACAAATAACTGCTATAAATGTCACTTTAAACATGATGTATAGTCGCTGGACCGTAAACCCGGCCCGGTTACACTAGTGGCCTGTCAGCTTGCAAAATTACATTTACGTCACTGGAAAATGGAAATCGCCAGAACTATGAGTTTCACATCTCACATTTCTGGAGCAGAAAATATCCATGAACAAAAGATTCACTTCTAGAATGCTGAACAGAACTGCTCTGGCTGTGCTGATATTTATTGTACTGTCAGCGTAGAGAATTGAGAATTGCTGTTTAATACATAGAGACTCACCAATTCCACTTCCATGCCTTCGGTGGTTTCATTTTTGCAGGCCTCCCTCTTGCTGGCACTGCCATCAAACCTCACCATCTTTGGCCTCGAGCCTTCCCATGTCAGCTCTGTCATCAAACCTTGACTTAGAGTGCTGTCCTTGCCATCATCATCATCTTTCACTGGGCTCTGTCTGTCTTGCAGTTCACCTTGATGTTCTTTGTAGCACTGTTCAAATCCAGACCACTGAGACCGGTGCTATCCCACTTCTGACACCACCGTAGCATCGGCATTGAGTAAGACATGGTGCAGGCCATGACTCCAGCACAAGAAGTGCTCTTCATTAAATATTAGGACTGAAAAGGCAGGTACAAAGCACTGAACTCATAGGAGAGGACACCACTAAACAGAGGTTTCAGCATCCAACAAAAAATGTTTTAGAATACAATTTCAAAAACTTCATTTGAAACTGATCTTGTTTGTCTAAACACTGCTTTTGGTTCTCAGACCACCACAAACTCTGCAGTCCCCCAAGTCTGAAATATTGTCCGCTGTAGCAGACTGGTTCACCCATTTGGTCCTTCATAGTCTAGAAACCGCAACTCTCCCAGATTCCTCCGAAACACTTTACAATGAGCTGCAGCAGATCTGAAAACCTGAAAACTCACCCAGTTTCCAAAGAGTTTGGAGTGAAGAGCGACTGTTCCTCATTCCTCACACTGAAGACTGAAGAGGCGACGAGGAAGAGAGACTCTACAGAAGAGGAGATGAGGAAGATCTCAGTTACTGTGAGGAAGAGCGCAGAACTGCACTAGAACAGAGACTCTATAGAAGAGGAGACGAGGAAGATCTCAGTCACTGTGAGGAAGAGCGCAGAACCGCACTAGAACAGAGACTCTACAGAAGAGGAGACGAGGAAGATCTCAGTTACTGTGAGGAAGAGCGCAGAACCGCACTAGAACAGAGACTCTACAGAAGAGGAGACGAGGAAGATCTCAGTTACTGTGAGGAAGAGCGCAGAACCGCACTAGAACAGAGACTCTACAGAAGAACAGATGATAGAACAGACATTTACTGATGTTGAAGCATCAGTGCCGCTATGGAGAGAAAGTCAGCAGATGGACAACACGGGACCCCTGAATACCAGGGGGTCCTATTTCATTTGTACACTCCACTCATACAAACCGAATGAAATGAATTGTTCAGCGTCTCTCTTCACGCTTGGCTTCAGTTGACTATCTCCTCCAGTGGAGTCTGGCTGCAGACGTGCACTCAGATGCTCTCTCAGCCTCAGTGACATCACATACCCATGAACTCTCTGCCACCACGACACGCTACATGTGGCTGCCTCTACTTAGTGATCCCATCACTTAATCCATTTTCCATACACAGCTCGAGAATTCCATTTAATGTACCTCCCTGTTGAAAAACATCACTAAAAGCTTCTGCTTAGCAGGGCCTGTTTGTTTTCTCTGCTAATGAACCCAACATAATGTCTTATCGTGGTGGTAAGTTTTATTTAGTAAATTATCCTATACACTCACAAATAGCTGATCAGCCAATCACACGGCTGCAGCTCACTGCATTTAGGCATGTAGAGGTGGTCAAGACGACTTGCTGAAGTGCAGACCGAGCATCAGAACGGGGAAGAAAGGGGATTTAAGGGACTTTGAACGTGGCGTGGTTGTTGGTGCCAGACAGGCTGGTCTGAGTATTTCAGAAACTGCTGATCTGCTGGGATTTTCATGCTCAACCATCTCTAGGGTTTACAGAGAACGGTCCGAAAAAGAGGAAATATCCAGTGAGCGGTCAGTTGTGTGGACGAAAATTCCTTGTTGATGTGAGAGGTCAGAGGAGAATGGGCAGACTGGTTCCAGATGATAGAAAGGCAACAGGAACTCAAATAAACAACCAGAATCTCTGAGGAACGTTTCCAACACCTTGTTGAAAGTCACGAAGAATTAAAGCAGTTCTGAAGGCAAAAGGGGGTCCAACCTTTTACTAGCTAGGTGTACCTAATAAAGTGGCTGGTGATAGGGTATAATCCCATTGTTATCAGTATCAAAATTCACAATCATACCAGTCACACCACGTTCACACCACCCACACCACAATTACTTCATATTCACACCACAGCCACATCACATTCACACCACACTCACCCCACAATTACTTCATATTCACACCAAACTCACACCACAATTACTTCATATTCACACCACAGTCACACCACATTCACACCACAATTACTTCATATTCACACCACACTCACACCACATTCACACCACAATTACTTCATATTCACACCATACTCACACCATATTCACACCACAATTACTTCATATTCACACCACACTCACACCATATTCACACCACACTCACACCACATTCACACCACAACTACTTCATATTCACACCACAGCCACATCACATTCACACCACATTCACCCCACAATTACTTCATATTCACACCAAACTCACACCACGATTACTTCATATTCACACCACAGTCACACCACATTCACACCACAATTACTTCATATTCACACCACACTCACACCACATTCACACCACAATTATTTCATATTCACACCACACTCACACCATATTCACACCACACTCACACCATATTCACACCACAATTACTTCATATTCACACCACACTCACACCATATTCACACCACACTCACACCACATTCACACCACAATTACTTCATATTCACACCACACTCACACCATATTCACACCACAATTACTTCATAT